>NW_016803692.1:2469233-2477752 GCF_001698545.2 Rhinopithecus bieti | reverse complement strand
AAAAAAAAAAAAAAAAAAAAAAAAGAGAAAAGGAAATAAAAGAAAAGAAAAAGAAAAAGAAAAAACAATGTACGTGCTTGGCCGGGTACAGTGGCTCAAAGTGCCTGTAATCCCAGCACTTTGGGAGGCTGAGGTAGGGAGAATTGCTTGAACCTGGGAGGCAGAGATTGCAGTTAGTTGTGCCACTGCACTCCAGCCTAGGTGACAAAGTGAGACTCCGTCTCAAAAAAAAAAAAAAAAAAATGGCCAGGCACGGTGGCTCATGCCTGTAATCCCAGCACTTTGGGAGGCTGAGGCAGGTGGATCACAAGGTCAGGAGTTCGAGACCAGCCTGACCAATATGGTGAAACCCCGTCTCTACTAAAAATATAAAAAAAATTAGCCGGGCGTGGTGGCACGTGCCTGTAATCCCAGCTACTCAGGAGGTCGAGGCAGGAGAATTGCTTGAACCTGAGAGGCAGAAGTTGCGGTGAGCCAAGATCTTGCCACTGCACTCCAGCCTGGGCGACAGAGGGAGACTAGGTCTCAGAAAAAAGAAAAAGAAAAAAAAATGTATGTGATTGGTCAGGTGCAATGGCTCATGCCTGTAATCCCAGCTGCTTTGGGAGGCTGAGGTGGGAGGACCACTTGAGCTCAGGAGTTTTGAGGCTGCAATAAGCTATGATGACACCATGGTACTCCAGCCTGGGTGACAGAGCAAGACTCCATCTCTAAAACTCTAAGACAGTAAGAATAGGCTAGGTGTGGTGGCTCATGCCTGGAATCCCAGCACTTTGGGAGGCCGAGGCGGGCGGATCACGAGGTCAGGAGTTCGAGACCAGCCTGGCCAACATGGTAAAGCCCCATCTCTACTAAAAATACAAAAATTGGCTGGACATGGTGACGGGCACCTGTAGTCCCAGCTTCTCAGGAGACTGAGGCAGGAGAATCGCTTGAACCCAGGAGGCGGAGGTTGCAGGGAACCCAGATCTTGCCACTGCACTCCAGCCTGAGTGACAGAGCAAGACTCCGTCTCAAGAAAAAAAAAAAAAGAAAGTAAAAATTACAAAAGTACACGATCATCTCTTTGCTTTCCTTCCCTTAGGAAAAAACTGTTGCCTCCCTTTCTCCCTTTCCCTCCCTCTCTCCCTTCCTCCCTCCCTTCCTTCTTCAAAAAGCCATTAGATAGGCCCAAACAAGGCAGGCGGAGTGGAGGAGACAGGCCTGAGCCGAGATAGCCTATACAAGAAGGAGCGGCAGTCCAGCAGGGCCAAAGAGACCAGCTAGAGGCCAGGTGCAGTGGCTCACGCCTATAATTCCAACACTTTGGGAGGCCGAGGCGGGCAGATCACTTGAAGTCAGGAGTTTGAGACCAGCCTGGCCAACATAGTGAAAACCTGTCTCCACCAAAAAGTACAAAAATTAGCCAGGCATGGTGGTGTGCACCTGTAGTCCCCAGCTACTTGGGAGACTGAGGCAGGAGAATCGCTAGAACCCAGGAGGCAGAGGTTGCAGTGAGTTGAGATCGTGCCACCACACTCCAGCCTGAGCGACAGAGTGAGACTCTGTCTCAAAAAAAAAAAAAAAAAAAAAAAAAGGCCACATACAGGAAGATTGGGCAAATACGTAAATATATCAAAGGTTAATCTAAGCCAGATTTCTCACAAGAGAAGCATAAATATGGAAAGAAGAAAACCTTGAACAAACCCTTGGGTGTTGAATTGAAATTAGAAGTATTGAAAACTCTTGGTTTTCGATATATACAAATAGAGAAATAGAGATGCAATGTAATAGAGATGTAATAGAGATGTCATAGACATGTAAATGTGTGCATATACATACCTATACATACAGCTCTGTCAACTGAAAGGAATTGGGAGCCATGAGTACACCTACTACCCAGATGTTGATTTGCAAACCCCTCTCTCCACCAACAGGAACCAGGCCTCCTTGGAGAAATGGCTGCTTCCAGGATTGGGGCAGGGAAATTACAAGATGAGTCTAGACCATCTGTCTTTTCATGGCCAAAAATAAGGAGGTGTTCAAGCAAGATGAGGACATATTAAAAGGACACAAAAGGCAGCTTGAAGGGGCTCCCACTGGTCAAATCTGCAACAATTCAAACATCAAAAAATGCCAGTAGTAATAAAGCATAATCTATTGAACCAAATAAGAAACCCATGAGTCCACATTGGTATAAATAAATGAATTACTCAATAAATGGGGAGAAGAGAAACTTCCTTTGTGTATTAGAAAGCCTACTAATAAATGTAAAAGGAGTTATAGAGTTAGAAAATCACCATTTGGCATCAGTAATAATTATAGCAATAATTAGGCAGGAAGCATCAAAGGATGCTAAAACTTAATGCATGAAAGTGGGGTAAATAACAGGAATTTCCACAGTCTCAAAGTTGCAGAGGAGCAGAATCATAGCCCCTCAAAGATGTCTCCATCCAAATCCCCAGAACCTGTGAACATGACAAAAGAGACTTTGTGGGTGAGTAAATTAATAATCTGGAGATGGGGAGGTTGTTCAGGTGGGTCTGATGTAATTACAAGGGTCCTTGTGAGTGAAAGAGAGCAGCAAGAGAATCAGAGAAGGAGATGAGATGATGAAAACAGGAGTCAGAGTCTGAGAAAGATTTGAAGATGCAGCACTGCTGGCTTTGAGGATGGAGGAAGAGGCCAAGGAATAGAAGCTGGAGGAAACAAGGAAACAGATTCTCTTCTAGAGCGTCCAGAAGGAACACAGCCCTGCTGACACCTTGATTGTAGCCCAGTGGGACTCCTTTCAGACTTATGACCTTCAGAACTGTAAGATTATGAAAATTGTGTTGTTTTAAGTCACTAAGTTTGTGGTAGCAGGTTGCAGAAGCAATAGGAAACTGACACCATTACAAAAGAAAAAAAAGTAACTTCACAGTGGAGAAATCTTGACAAATACTATCTTAGTGAAAGTAACCAAAATTAACACCATCAGAAACAGGCCAATAAGGGTGTACTACCAGATAAGATGCAATGAAAACACACAGTATCTGTTATTATTTTAGTCAAAAAATGCATAAACTGAGGCATAAGACAAAATCAGACAAGCCCAAATTGAGAGACATTTTACAAAATGCCTGGCATGTAACTTTTTAAAATGTCAAAGTTATGAAGGTCAAGGATAGGGTGGCAACTTACAGATTGAAAGATACTAAAAACAAAAAATGACAACTGGAGCAATGTATGACTCTGGCCTGATTCTTTGCTACAAAGGAGCTACTGAGACAACCGAAAAAATTTAAACAGATACTGGGAGACGGATCAAGGGGAATTATTTGTACTGTTCTTACAACTTTTCTATGTAGAATTGTTTCCAAAAAATTTTTTTAAGTGGATGATTGTCATGGTAATACGAGTCTTGCGCAAGCTTAATGGATAAAGGATGTCAGAGGATTGGTGGGAGATGGGCGTGAGGCTGGACAAGACAGCACATTTGTAGGATGGAGATAATGGCCTGAGAGTGTTTCTGATTTGACTGGTGAGGCCCTTGTTCTTGAATGGAAATTAGGCTAGATTCGCCTTTTCCTGAGTCCCTTGGCTTTGAAACTTGCCAGGTTGGCCTGTTTGCTAACATTGCCCCCTCAGGTTGCCCCTGAAGGTGACTCAGAAAACCGTACTGAGGCGCAGTTAGAGCCTCATTTAGAAACTGGGAAACATCAACGTGATGATTATTTCAACTTAATACGGCCAGCAGATGGCAGCAGGCAACTCAGGGAAAGAAAGCTAGAGACCCGAGATGGGAGGTCCGTGGTTGCTGCTTCAGCTCAGCCAGGAGAGAGCAAAGGGGAGTTGGTGGCCATCTTTGAATTAAAGGGTTCCTACCAGGCAACAGAACGTCGGATGGCCCAACCTTACTCCCTGGACATCATGGCGGAAAGAGGAGGACTGAGAGAAATTTCATTGTGTTTTAAAGAAAAAAACGTTTACTTTTTCCTAATAATATAAAAAAGAAAAAGAGAAGCCTTCATTTAATGGAACCTGAATTAGATGCCTCGAGAGTCCCAAACATTAAGAACAGAAAGAGCTGGATTCACGAGTCATGGGGTCCAAAGTGGCATCAAGTATTTCGGACAATGATAATAAAAATAGAGCCTCAGTTTATTTACCTGTAAAATGGGAACAGAGGATTTCGCAAATCAGATGAGTCGATATATGCAGAGAGTTTGCTTTTTATTATTTATTTTTATGAAACAGGGCCTCACTCTGTCATCCAGGCCGCAGAGAGTTTAGAATAGTGACTGGCATGTGGTCAGTACTTAATAAAAATTACCTGCCATTATTATTATTTACTGAACACTTACTATAGCCCAGGCATTCAGTTAAGTGTTTTATGTAGTTATATTATGTATTCCTTACAACAGTCTTGTACTATATATTTTTTTAACTCAATGAAAACATTTCAGACTCAGAAAATTTAAATAATTTACACATGTACCAAATACCTACTAGGGACACTGTGGATTCAGCAGGAATAAGGACAGACATGATCCCTGTCCTCTTGTAACAACCATCTATCTAGTTGAGGGTCATACAGCTAGCCAGAGTAGAGTTTGAACCCAGGTATCTCTTGCTTCTCTTTGGCTGCCTTCCATGATAAAAAGAGTGAATTGGCCGGGCGTGGTGGCTCACACCTGTAATCCCAGCACTTTGGGAGGCCGAGGTGACCGGATAACGAGGTCAGGAGATCAAGACCATCATGGCCAACACTGTGAAACCCTGTCTCCACTAAAAATACACAAATTAGCTGGGCATGGTGGCTCGTGCCTCTAATACCAGCTACTCAGGAGGCTGAGGGAGGAGAATCACTTGAACCAAGGAGTTGAAGGTTGTGGTGAGCCGCGATTGTGCCATTACACTCCAGCCTGGTGACAGCGTGAGACTCTGTCTCAAAAAAAGTGAACTTTTACTGAATACCCATTGTGTGCCAGGAACTTTACATACTATTTAGTTTACATATTCCCCAACCCAATGAAGTAAGAGTTATTGTCACCACCATTATACATATGAGGAGATATTAAATGTTTTGTCCAAAGACCATGCCACTAAGAAGCAGGCACATCTGTTATGTATTTGAAATCCATACTCTTTCCATGGCAACACACTCTAGATGCTTCCTAGGGTCAGAAAGGATCTGCACCAGCATCATCCTCATTCTGTCCACAAGTTACAACAAAGTCCCACCCAGGAAGGTCATGCAATCAAAATGATATATTGGTAGTAAGGATCCTCTGAGATCTTCAGATTCAACTCTTTGAGCAACATTTTTTTTTTTTTTTGAAACAGAGCTTCGCTCTTGTTGCCCAGGCTGGAGTGCAATGGCGCAATCTCAGCTCACCACAACCTCTGCCTCCTGGGTTCAAGTGATTCTCCTGCCTCAGCCTCCTGAGTAGCTAGGATTACAGGCATGCGCCACTTCGCCTAATTTTGTATTTTTGAGAGAGACCGGTTTTCTCCATGTTGGTCAGGCTTGTCTCAAACTCCCGACCTCAGGTGATCCGTCCACCGTGGCCTTCCAAACTGCTGGGATTACCTGCGTGAGCTACCGCGCCTGGCCTGAGCAACATATTTTAAAGTAGACACAGAAATCCCTATCAAAACTGGCACAGCAAACAAAGGGAATTTATTGGTTAAAGTAATAATTGGTTGATTGATGAAATACTCAGGGAATACTTCGGCTTCAGAAATGTCTTCATTGGGAACGAATTTCTCTCTCACTGTATCATTGGATGCCTTTCTTCTGTGCTGGCTCCATGCGTAGTCCATTAGAAAGAGAACTCTCACAGTTGCGTTCTAACTAGATCTTTGCCACATTCAAACACAAGTCCTGGGTCTGATTCTCATTGGTCTAAATTGGGTCACATGCTCATCACTGAACCAATCACTTTGGCCAGTTGGGGCCTACCCTTGAAGCTGAAGCTTGTCAACCTCTCTCACAACTGATTAAGATTTAACAGCAGGGAGGGGTTATTCTCCAAATACAATTTGGAGTATCTTTCTACTCAAAGGATGAATGATTGTGGTGGTTGAATGACAAAAACAACAGATGTCTCCTGTATCTACATTCTAATCAAACTGAACTATTTTGTAGTGTCTGAGGCACATTCTGTACTTTCCTTCTGGCAGGCTGTTGGTCACTTTCTTCTCTTGATTAGTACACATTGTTCTCTTGGAACACTCGATTTCCCCCTTCCAATATCTCCCAACCAATCCTCTTTGGCTTTCACAATTTAAATACTGTCTCCTTTTTTCCAATGGATATAATCTCTTCTTTCTCTGAGTGTGAACACCTCTCATAATTCTCTTATCTTTCCATTATGTTTTAGTTATTTGTATATTTGTCTTAACCCAACCAATCCTAAATTTTGAGTTAGATTCCTCATGTTAATGAAGAAGATGCTTATAATCTACAGAGGAAGGAATTATATTTAGAAATTTTAATCAATAGCAAAGATAAATACCTTAGTGAGTTGCTTAAAATCTAAATCAGTAGATTCCAAATGAATGAGAATTTACTGTAATTGGAGACAGATTACATTTAAACAGTAAAATTTATTTTCAGATTAACTGAAGTTAACCACCACATTTCCACTGCAACCCTTACTGAAAGATTTGACACTGGGCCATCTTTAGTGCTGTAAGATATCCCAGTGTCTAAAAGTGAATCATTCTGGAAACGGGTATTCCTCCTTGAGTGAGGGCAATAGGTAAATTCCTCAGTTATTTGTCTTTCCCTCATGGGTCTGTAAAATCCTTCACACTGATGCTGGACTTATATCTCTATAGCCAAACACAGTGCTTAGAATATTTCGGGCACTCCATAAATGTTTGTTAAATGAAGGAGTGAAGGAATAAAAGCAACAATGATTGAGAAAAGTATGTGTTTATGTGTTTATCCTTTTAGATGTTTTGAAAAACAATCTCCAGATGTTAGTTTATTTTTCTGTCTTTTGCCCACTTCTGCTGAAAAAGGAGCACTAAAATAATTTCCGATGAAGGGTTTTAGGTCATAGGTTGAAAGAATGCTAGTGCTAAAGGAAACATCCACTGCCCACTGTTCCTGGCAGTTAGCAGACACTAAAGTGGTATGAGAATGGATATAAAAGAAGGATAGGTGACTTTTACTATGCATAAAAACATAAATCCTGAAATCCTAACAGATTATATAGTCAAGGTTCTGATGGTCCACTTAAAATTGCTAGTTATTTGGGGTCATATGTTGCTGCCACAAAAGTTGGAGTTTAACTGGCATTTATGTCCTTCTTGTAACAAAGGAAAAACAAGTACCTCCGTAAGTCTTTGCCTTAGAGCAAGCAGTCCAATAGGAGACCAAAATACTCACTTGAATCTCTGCAGGACAAAATGATCCCAGAGGCTGTCATCCTCAAATATTAAGAACCCCGTAGAAGAGTTCTTATTTAATTCATGTAAAAACAGGGCAAGGGTGTGTTGTGTGGAGAGGAAGGATGAGCTCTTTAGAAAAGACAGGCCCAAATGTTCCTGTCAAGGGAATTTACCACCCTTATTAGGAAATGACTTTGCTATATGGAAGAGCTCACGTTCCTTCGATCAGGGCTGCTTGTTCTATTCTTTCTGACTAATTTCTTGCAGTTACTCAGACTTTCCTGGAATTCACCTGATTTATTTGAAAGCTGAACACTGCAATCCTGATCTCTAAAACATGCATGGAGTTTCTGCTGGAAAGGTGTTAGATATTATATCTGAGTGTCTAATTATAAGGAGTTTTGGTATTCACTGAGCAACCATAGGTGCTAGGAGTAGCAGAGATCCTAAGAGTCAACAGCATCTTTACCTGAATATTGAAAGAATATTGCCAATGTGGGATATAATCATAGGCTAAATTCTATAACACAAACTTGAAATGCCATCCCCATTAAAATAGTAGATTAGTGTGGGTTAGAGAATTTGAGGAAGGCCTCAGGAGGACATTTCAGGTAGAGAGAATTATAAGGACAAAGACCCAGCACTGTGAATGAGGATTTCATTTAATTTAGCAAGTACTGGCCAGCCATGGTAGCTCACGCCTGTAATTCCAGCACTTTGGGAGGGGAAGGCAGGATTGCTTGAACCTAGGAGTTCAAAACCAGCCTGGGCAAATAGCGAGACCCTGTCTCTAATATTTAAAAGAAAAATAGGCCGGGCGCGGTGGCTCACGCCTGTAATCCCAGCACTTTGGAGGCTGAGGTTGGCGGATCAAGAGGTCAGAAGATCGAGACCATCCTGGCTAACACGGTGAAACCCCATCTCTACTAAAAATACAAAAAATTAGCTGGGCATGGTGGCGGGTGCCTGTAATCCCAGCTACTTGGGAGGCTGAGGCAGGAGAATGGCGTGAACCTGGGAGGCAGAGCTTGCAGTGAGCCGAGATCGCGCCACTGCACTCCAGCCTGGGAGACAGCCAGAGTCCGTCTCAAAAAAAAACAAACAAACAAACAAAAGAAAAGAAAAAAAAAAAAAAAAAGAAAAAAATTGTTGTA
>NW_016803692.1:2437642-2466411 GCF_001698545.2 Rhinopithecus bieti | reverse complement strand
TGAAACCCCCTCTCTACAAAAATACACAATTAGCTGGGCATGATGGTGTGTGCCTGTAGTCCCAGCTACTTGGGAGACTGAAGTGGGAGAATCACTTGAACCCCGGAGGCGGAGATTGCAGTGAGCCGAGATGGTGCCACTGCATTACAGCTTGGGCAACAGAGTGAGACTCCTTCTCAAAAAAAAAAAAAAAAAAAAAAATACCATGTTGGGTGACTTAGGACCCAGAACTCAAATTCAGGAATGATTACTGATATATTCTGCAGAGGTTAAGTGGTACACAAAACACTCTATAAATGGGTCCTGTCCTCAGAGTCTTGGACAAGAAGACCTGGTTTCTGAGAACAGCTCTGTTATTAAAAAGCCATATAGCTTAGTCTATGAAAGTTTTTTGGACAAGATGGTATTTAAAAAGCTTTTAGTTGTAGGTGACTTCATATGGGGTATGCATCTTCTCTTTGCCAGAGTCCCCACGCTAACTGTTAATTATATCTGACTTTCATGTTACTTGCCTGGCCTAGTCCCTGCTACCATTTGAATTTCTTACACTTGACAGGAGGGGGGACAATGACATTAACCCTGGGACAACTGCAGCATTCCGGGGGTAGGTTCAGGAGTAAGAAGTAACCAATGAAGAAAGATGGAAGGTCACTAGGGAAAAAAATGCTGTTTTGGAAACAAAAGGTCTTTCAATACAGAGGTGAAATTGGTACAGAAAGTTCAAATAGAGGCCTGGCAAGGTGGCTCATGCCTGTAATCCTGGCATTTTGGGAGGCCGAGGCGGGTGGATCACCTGAGGTCAGGAGGTTGAGGCCAGCCTGGCCAACATAGTGAAGCCCCATCTCTACTAAAAATACAAAACATTAGCCGAGTGTGTTGTCACATGCCTGTAATCCCAGCTACTCAGGAGGCTGAGGCAGGAGAATTGCTTCAATCCAGAAGGTGGAGGTTGCGGTGAGCCGAGATCACATCATTGCACTCCAGCCTGGCAACAAAAGCAAGACTCTGTCTTAAATAAAAACAAAACAAACAAAAAACAATACAAAGAAAGTTAAAACAGAATAAGAACAAAGGGTTGGCAATTAGGAGATTACTGGTAGCAAAGGAAAGTTTCAGTGGTACAGTTGGGACAAAAACCAGACTGAAGTCATGTTAAGCAATGTGAGAGGTTCAAATAGGACTAATAACTAGTGTAATTTTGACTATAAAGTCACAATTCAGAGTTGGAATCCAACCCTCCCACTGATATGTAGCAATCATCAGCAAGTTAATGCATTTCCAGAAAACATAAACTTTCAGTGATGAATCTTAGCTACATTGTCATACTGACTCAGGTTGATAGAAGGATCTTAATGGGGTCACTGGGGAATATAAACGAGATGCCAAGTAGAAAACATGTTAATGTCTTGGCACAAGGAAGCCCGAGGTGTTCTAGAAGCCGCTAATGCATTTTACATGATTGCTTAATTTCAGGAAATCCTGACTCACTGCCCCTATAGGGTAAGAAGCAAAGGCTGGTCTCAATTTACAATCCTACACACCAGTTTTGAGTAGACCTTAGATTATTCCCGGCAGCAATATGTCTGTTCAGTGCCTATTTAAATTTGAAAATGTTTTGGTATATGTATATTTTATTTTCTTTGAGAAAAATCAGGCTTTATTTGGAATGTTCTGAAAACCACTGTGACTAAATGGGTAAGGTAACGCCACCTCGCTTAACTTTTGAATGGATGTGGAGTGCCATCATCAAATCTACAGTCAGACCACTGAGCCCTTGAAAAATGGTCCAGGTGAAGCTTGAATAACGAAAAATAAGAAGACAGAACTAGCTTGTTAGCATTGGGTGATGAAGCGGAATGCTACAAATAATGTCACTGAAAATGCACCCATTTTATTATTGAATGTTCCCAATAATGCATTCATAGTAGTTATTATGAACCCTACTTCATATAGGTGAATAACAGGAAAAGGAATAATTAGACAATTTAGCTAAAGTCACATGGTAAACCAGTGAAGATCCAGGGTTAGACTTCAAATAAGATCAGTGTCACTCCAGAGTTGTCCTCCATCTACTCCCTCTCCTACCTTCCTCAGCAATGATTCCAAACCTTCCTTACAAGCCCATCACACAACCCTTAGCTGCTCTCTCAAATCCTGATGAATGGCCTTGTGTCCCACATGGCTGAGAAAGCTGAGGTCCTTCCCTTTCTGTGTTATCTGGTTGTGCACACTCTTGCCCATCCTCATCTCTCGTCCCCCAGGCTCTCTTCCTTCCATGTGAAGCCAACCACCCAAGCATTTGACCCATTGCCTCTCCCACACACACATTTTTTTTTTGTTTGTTTGTTTTTTTTTTTTTGAGATGGAGTCTCTCCCTGTCACCCAGGCTGGAGTACAATGGTGCAATCTTGGCTCACTGCAACCTCCGCCTCCCGGGTTCAATCAATTCTCCTGCCTCAGCCTCCCAAGTAGCTGGGACTGCAGGTGCATGCCACTATGCCCAGCTACTTTTTGTATTTTTAGTTGAGAGGGGGTTTCACCATGTTGGCCAGGCTGGTCTTGAACTCCTGACCTCATGATCCACTTACCTCGGCCTCCCAAAGTGCTGGGATTACAGGTGTGATCCACCGTGCCTGGCCTCCCACACACTTTTATTTCTCCTTCTTCACTAGTACCTTCCCCTCAGCTTATCAACATCTCAAGTTTTTCCCAGGTTAAAAAACTCTTCCTTTGATTGTCAAAGCCAATCTGTCTGTTCCCTGTCTTATTCAAATTTATCCAGTTGTCTCTACTTCCCGCTTCCCCATTTCTTTTCAATTCACTTAGCTCCCCACTGCCCTGAAATCTGGTTTCTTCTGAAGTGTGTCCCTCCACCCCATCCCAAAATTATATGTGGAAGTCCTAATTTCCAACACCTCAAAATGTGACTATATTGGGAGATAGGGTCTTTTTTATTTTATTTTATTTTTTTGAGACAGAGACTCACTGCGTTGCCAGGGTGGAGTGCAGTGGCACAATCTCAGCTCACTGCAATGTCCGCCCCTGGGGTTCAAGCGATTCTCCTGCCTCAGCCTCAAGAGTAGCTGGGACTACAGGCGTGCGCCACCATGCCCAGCTAAGTTTTGTATTTTTAGTAGAGACAGGGTTTCACCATGTTGGCCAGAATGGTCTTGATCTCTTGACCTTGTGATCTGCCCACGCTGGCCTCCCAAAGTGCTGGGATTACAGGCGTAAGCCACTGGTGCCCCGCTGAGATAGGATCTTTAAAGAGGTAATTAAGTTAAAATGAGTTCACAAGGGTAGGCCCTAATCCAATATGACTGGTGTCTTTATAGGAAGCGATTAGGACACAGATACATGCACAGATGGACAACTGTGTAAGGCCATGTGAAGACACTGAGAGAAGATGGTTACCTGCATGTCAAGGAGAGAGGCCTCAGAGGAAACTAACACTGCTGGTACCTTAATCTCTGATGTCTAGCCTCCAGAACTGCGAGAATATAAATTCCTGTTGTTTAAGCCACCCAGTCTGAGGTACTTTGTTATGGCAGCACTGACAAACTAATCCAGGCAGTTTGAAAGAGTTATTACTAAGATCACCAATGACCTTCCAATTGTAAAAATCTAATGAACATATTTTCAGTCCTTATTCTGCTGGAATTTTCTTCTGTATGTGACAGGAAAGACCAATGTATTGGTGTCCCTGATACTCTTTTGGGCTTCTTCATAACCTTTGATTTGTTTCCTTTCTTTTCCACGGGTTCTTCTTTCCTTCTCAGACATTGACGTTCTCCTGGATCCAGTGCTACACTACTGCTCTTAACATTCTTCTCTAGGATGATCTCATCCTTTCTTATGGTTTTAATATAGCGGACTCAGAAATTGGAAGGGAGGCTCTAAAATTAGTGTGTAAGGCAATATTGCATGTAAATTTACCCTTGAAAATTCCTTAGAAAAGTACTTAGAATTAGACATAGTACAACAAAGTGGCTTACCTGTTAGTGACGTGAGGAACTGAGATGAAATGAGGGAAGAGACTCACATTTTCCATTGCAAACTCACTTTGGTGCACATGCTGAGTGGGGAAATTATTCTATTTAATTTGTTTTTCTCTCTTTCCATTTTGCCATCTGTGTTTGATTGAATTTGCACAGGTTAAATGTACGTGTGATGAATTACATTCTACTGGCATACTTGCTTATCCTAAACTTCTCTCTCAGACCTTCTTCTGAGCTTCAAACACATACAGTAACTTACACCTGAACGTCTCGCCTTGGAAATCTCAGACTTCATAAGCTCAAATTCAAAAAAGACGCCTTCATTTCTCCCTTAACTGGCCCTTTGTCCTGAATTCTCAGTGTGAGCATCCATGAATCAGTTAAGTCATCCATGATGTTTCCCTTTTCCTCCTCATCGAAAAAAAGAGATTGCAAATAGATCTGTGGGCCATCAAGTTTGGCTTCCATTGAAAGAATTTAAATTTGTTGCCACTATTTAAAATGAGGATGTTTTGCATTTTAAATGCCAAATTCTAGATTCTTTTGAAAAACTAGAGTATTTGGTAACATTGGACCCACACTCCAGTATACAGCCAAGGTCAGCCAGAAGAGAGAAGCAGCAGCTGTCTTTTATTTTTTTCTTTTTTTTTTTGAGATGGAGTTTTGCTTTGTCACCCAGGCTGCAGTGCAGTGGTGCGATCTCGGCTCACTGCAAACTCCACCTCCTGGGTTCAAGCGATTCTCCCACTTCAGCCTCCCAAGTTGCTAGGATTACAGATGTGCACCACCACACCTGGCTAATTTTTGTATGTTTTAGTAGAGATGGGGTTTCACCATGTTGACCGGTTGGTCTCAAACCCCGGACCTCAAGTGGTCCACCTGCCTTAGCCTTCCAAAGTGCTAGGATTAAAGGCGTGAGCCACCACACCTAGCTGCAGCTGTCTTCTTTAGGTGGGGTATGCCCTGTACATCTGTCACTACTTATAGTCTTTTCTTGTGTCTCTGCACTTGTTTATGTTACCTGACTGGCTTCTATAGGCATTTTAATTTAGAACTCCCAATATACTTTCATATTTATCTTCTCCTTTCAGTCCTTACTGATATCCTGCCCCATCTCCATCATTGCTTTCTTGGGCTACTGAAATAGCCTCCAAACTGGTCCTTCTTCCAATTCATCTGCAGCAAAACCCATTTAAAATACATATCTGATCATGCCACAATGCCACATACTTGCTTGGGAGCCTTCAGTATCTCTCTTCCTACAATGGTGTTTTTCAAAGTATGGTCTAAGGACTTTCTTTTTCTTTTTTTCTTTTCTTTTTTTTTTGAGACAGAGTCTCCCTCTGTCGCCCAGGCTGGAGTTCAGTGGCGCCATCTCGGCTCACTGCAAGCTCCGCCTCCTGGGTTCACGCCATTCTCCTGCCTCAGCCTCCCTAGTAGCTGGGACTACAGGTGCCCGCCACCACACCCGGCTAATTTTTTTTTGTATTTTTAGTAGAGATGGGGTTTCCTCTTGTTAGCCAGGATGGTCTTGATCTCCTGACCTTGCGATCTGCCAGTCTCGGCCTCCCAAAGTGCTGGGATTACAGGTGTGAGCCACCGTGCCCGGCCAGTCTAAGGACTTTCTATATTGCGATTACCTATGGTGCTTGGACAAATGCAGATTACTGTGTGCAACCCAAACTTACTGAACTAGAAGCTCTGGGATTAGGGCCTTAGATTCTGTACTTTTTAGTAACTTTACAGGGAATACTAATATACTCTAAATTTTGAGACCTACTGATCTACTGAGTAAAGCCCTAGCTTCTTAATATGCATTGATGAGTTCCTGAGAATTCCCTTTTAAATTTAAGCCATAATTTAAACATATTAAATTGTGTCTTATAAAGAAAACATGTGATGTGTTACTCGATAAATAATCCCTTAAAAATGTAGTTCTTTTAAAATTTTTTAGAAAGTGTGGGTGACATGATCTTAATGTAGGACAGACTCTAATATCAACAGCTGATAATTCACAGCAGTGGAAGAAGGGTACGTTGAGAAGGTCAAAATCCAAATAAATCTTTCAACTCATACTTGTAGAAATCTTAGAAGGCTTCCCCTGGACAAGAGCACACAGCTCCAATATACCCAGTGGTCATGAGAAAAATCAACAAAATGCCAAATATTAAAAAGAAAGGACAGAGGGTCAACCTTTACAGATGCCTGGCACCATGAAGTGTAAGATGCAGAGGCAAATTTAGATCCCATTCCAGGACAAGGCACAGGGAGGGAAGAAATAGAAGTCAATTGCCAATGGAAGAAACCACATGGAATTAAAAGAGTCCCCAACTGTTGGTACCCTTTTCTCCCGATCATGGCTACTTACGGGTACCATAGTTCTAGGCACAGTCATATCACAATGGAAACCTGAAGATGCCACTTGCTTTGCTCTTGGTAGTGATCTATTGAAAATGAACCCGGGAGGTGCAGGTTGCGGTGAGCGAAGAACGTGCCATTGCACTCCAGCCTGGGCAATAAGAGCGAAACTCAGTCTCAAAATAAAAAACAAACAAAAAACCAAAAACCAAAACCACAACAACAACAACAAAAAACAACTGAGAACAAATCCTTTAGCGTTCTCAAATACACCCACTTAACAACTGAGGTGTTAGATTATGTTTTCTTTCCCCTAGTTTACAAGTAACTAAGTAATATCAGACAGGATAAAATATCTGGCTACATTGAGGACAAATGATAGCCATCACTTCCTCCTGTTCCAACAGACAAATAACTCTGTTGAAAAAAATTACCTTAATTTGACAAGAGGTATTTCTTCCAGAGCTATGCTGATTTATTACTTGATAACTTTTCCACTTCTGTTTGCAAATCCATTACAAAACATACTTTCCCCACTCTTGTTCTGCCTTTCAGAAACTTCTGAACCAGTCAACATCATTGTTTATACTCAAAAGATAGTTTTTTGTTTTTTGTTTTTTTTTTAATCTGTTAGTCTCCTCTTGTAAACAGTGTTGGGTGACTCATTTAATCAGCCTTGCGGGTATATACTATGTACAGCTAAATGTAAACATAATCCCATACATTACTGCAAATGAGGACACCACCACCATGTTGGCAATGGCACTTTGGCTAGGTGGCTATGAGGAGGAGACTGTCAAAATTTTGTTCAGTATCACAGACTGATTGTGTTAGTCCATTCTTGGGTTGCTGCAAATAAATACCTGAGACTGGGTAATTTATAAAGAAGCTTAATTGGCTCATGGTTCTGCAGGCTGTACAGGAAGCATGATTCTGGCAACTGCTTGGCTTCTGGGCAGGCTTTAGGAAGCTTGTAATTGTGGTGGAAGGTGAAGCAGGAGGAGGCACTTCACATGGCCAGGAGCAGGAGGAAGGGAGAGAGGCGGGAGATGCTATGTGCATTTTTTTTTTTTTTCTTGAGCCAGGGTCTTGCTCTGTTGACCAGGCTGGAATGGAAGTGGTGCAATCTTGGTTCACTGCAGCCTTGACATCTGGGCTCAAGTGATCCTCTCACCTCAGCCTCCAGAGTAGCTGGGACCACAGTCTTGCACCACAACGTCTGGCTATTTTTTTGTATTTTGGTAGAGATGAGGTTTTGCCATGTTGCCCAGGCTGGTCTTGAACCCCTGGACTCAGGCAATCCACCTGCTGCTGCCTCCAAAATGCTGGGATTACAGGCTTGTGCCACCATGCCCGGCTGCTACACACTTTTAAACAACCAGATCTCATGATAACTCACTCAGTATCATCAGAACAGCACCAAGGGGATGGTGCTAAACCATTCATGAGAATTTGTCCCCATGATCTAATCACCTCCCACCATGCCCCATCTCCAACATTGGGAATTACAATTGAACATGAGATTTAGGTGGGGACAAAGTCCCAAACCCTATCGCTAATAACCTCTGAACATAGGTTGTATACAGAGCCTCTAACAGTCTAGATTTACATTGATCTTTTCCTTGCAAATTTTTATAAGTTCAAGTTAATCATTAATGCACAGAATATACAAAAGGTGAATTCATGTTCTCTAGAGAAACAGAGCCAACAGAATCTCTCTATTTTTTTCCATATCTAAATACATTTTAAGATTTTTTTTTCTATTTTAAATAATTGGTTCATGCAATTGTGGGGATTGGGAAGTTTGCAGTCTGTGCTATAGTCCAGCAGGCTGGAAATGCAGTTAGGAGCTGATGTAGCAGTTTTGAGTCTGAAATCTGGAGGGAGGGCCAGCAAGCTGGAAACTCAAGCAGGGTTTCTGTGTTGTAGTCTTGAGGCAGAATTCTTTCTACTTTGGGAAAGCTCAGTCTTTATCCTTAAGGTCTTCAACTGATTGGATGAGGTCTACGTTATAGTGGTAAACTGCTTTTATAAATGTTAATCATGTCTAAAAAGTACCTTCACAGCAACATCTACATTAGTGTTTGACCAACAGTTGGGTACTGTTGGTACCCAACTGTTGGCCTAGCCACGGTAACACTTCACAAGAGGGAATGTCAAACTATTTAAAACAAATCACTGGACTCATGAATATGATGCTCATTTACACCACCTACAGATAAGGAGACCAGCTATACAGAATTATTGACTTGTGTAGGGAGGGGAGTGGGCAGGTATCCTATACTAGTTCTACTTTAAGGTTGACAGGGTCTTGTGTGAAGACAAGTTAGAGATGTTTATATAGCATTGGAATTTTTTTTTTTTTTTTTTCTGAGATGGAGTTTCGCTCTTGTCGCCCAGGATGGAGTGCAGTGGTACGATCTCGGTTCACTGCAACCTCCACCTCCTAGGTTCAAATGATTCTCCTGCCTCAGCCTCCCAAGTAGCTGGGATTTCAAGTGCCTGCCACCACCCCTGGCTATTTTTTTTTTTAGATGGAGTCTCATTCTGTCGCCTAGGCCAGAGTGCAGTGGTGTGGTCTCGGCTCACTGCAAGCTCCGCCTCCCGGGTTCACACCATTCTCCTGCCTCAGCCTCCCCAGCAGCTGGGACTACAGGCGCCCACCACCACGCCCGGCTAATTTTTTTGTATTTTTGTAGAGACGAGGTTTCACTGTGTTAGCCAGGATAGTCTTTATCTCCTGACCTCATGATCCACCTGCCTTGGCCTCCCAAAGTGCTGGGATTACATGTGTGAGACTCTGTGCCGGGCCCCGGCTAATTTTTTGTATTTTTAGTAGAGATGGGGTTTTGCCATGTTGGACAGGCTGGTCTCGAACTCCTGACTTCAGGTGATCTGCCTGCCTCGGCCTCCCAAAGTGCTGGGATCACAGGCATGAGCCACCGCGCCCGGCCTGGAAAGTACCTTACGAAGCTGATGAAGTTGCTCTACTTAGGAAATCTAGGAGGCCAAAAAAAAAAAAAAAAAAAAAAAAAAAAAATTATAGGCGGCCAAGTTCTTGTTTTCAGTAATCCTGATGTGCCTGACCAATGGATGGTCATCAGACTATATATATTATATATATCACCCAAATCACTGAGCTGTAGATTAGTAGGTGTCTGAAGTTTTCAAACCAGGGCTCTAAGATTTTTTTTGCACCCCTCCATTCAGTCTATGTCTTTTCTCCCTAAGTCGGCCTTTGTGAATTTGCTTGACCATAAGAAGATGGTAGAAGTAACACTGTGCTTCTGGGCCTAGGCCTTAAGAAAATTGGCAGTTCCTTTCTGCCGCTTAGGATGCTTATTTTGGAACCCAGTTACCATGCTGTGAGGAAGTCCAAGCTTGCTTAATGAAAGGCACCGACAGCACCGTGTCAGTGTCAGTGTCAGTTTGTGTGAGTATCCATCTTGACAGGCAATAGCTAGCCCCAGTTGAGTACTCTGCCAATCACAGATAAGGGGTCCTCACTGAGCCTGGCCGAAATTAGATTTTATGCAAATAAATAATTAGCTTTTTAAATTATTTGAGACAGGGTCTCATTGTGTCGCACAGTCTGGAGTGCAGTTGTTGTGACCTGTGGTTATGGACTCATGCAGCCTCAACTTCTGGGCTCAAGTGATCCTCCACCTCGCCTCCCGAGTAGCTGGGACTACAGGTATGAAACACACAAACCAGATAATTTTTTTATTTCTTGTAGGGCGGGCTTCTCACTGTGTTGCCCAGGCTGCTTTTGATTCCTGGGCTCAAGCATCCTCTTCCACTTGGCCTCCCAAGTGCTGGTTTACAGAGGTGTGAAGCCATGTCCACCTTTTTGGCTTCTCTGGGCCACATGAAGAACTGTTTTGGGCCAACTAAAATATGTCTAATACATAAAATAGCTAACAAATAGTTAATGAGCAAAAAAAAAAAAAAACAAAAGGCAAAAAAACTTATTAATAAGTTTATGTTTTAAGAAACTTTATGAATTTATGTTGGGTTGCATTCAAAGCCATCCTGGGCCGCAGGTTGGACAGCTTCTTTTATTTATTTATTTATTTGAGACGGAGTTTCACTCTTGTCACCTAGGCTGGAGCGCAATGGTGTGATCTCGACTCACTGCAACTTCCACCTCCCGGGTTCAAGTGATTCTCCTGCCTCAGCCTCCCAAGTAGCTGGGATTATAGGCAGGCACCACCATGCCTGGCTAATTTTTGTATTTTTAGTAGACACAGGGTTTCACCATGTTGGCCAGGCTAGTCTCGAACTCCTGACCTCAGGTGATCCATCCCCCTCAGCCTCCCAAAGTGCTAGGATTATAGGTATGAGCCACCGCGCCCTGCCACAAGCTTGTTTTAAACCATTAGGTTTAAGGGTGTTTCTTAATGCAGCAATAGAAACTAGACCAGAAGAGGCTTGACTGTGCTCTGGGCTGTGCCTGTGCAGGGTAAAAGGTTGATAGAGTGGATAGGCAAGGGACAGAGCTGGACAAGATTTCATTCTACGTGGAGAAGAACTGAATCCTATATTGTTGGGCTAAAATATAGAGATATGGACTTAAAGAAGACAAGTTATTCAGGCTGGGTGTGGTGGCTCACACCTGTAACAATCCCAGCACTTTGGTTGGCTGAGGCGGGTGGATCACCTGAGGTCGGGAGTTGGAAACTGGCTTGGCCAACATGGCAAAACTCTACTAAAAATACAAAAAATTAGCCAGGCGTGGTGGCAGGCGCCTGTAATCCCAGCTACTTGGGAGGCTGAGGCAGAAGAATTGCTTGAACCCAGGGCAGGGAGGTTGCAGTGAGCTGAGATCGCTTCGTTGCACTCCAGCTTGGCAACAGAGCGAGACTCTGTCTTAAAAAGAAAAAAAAGAAGACGATGAGTTAGTCATTGTTCATAGGAGAAGGTTAGGCAGGAAAATGTAGAAATCACATCAGTTTGAGCTATAGGTCAGTATCCAGACATTCAAGTTAGAAGTAGAAACACAATTCAGGCCAGGAGAATAGATTTTAAAATCCAGTATGGCAAATAGGGTAGTCTACATGGGCACATGAGAATTCATGATCTGGGAGATCAGGCAACAGGAATCAGGGAGTTAGGTCAAGTCTGAACGCAGGAAGAGGTAAAACCAGCCCCAAGAACCCTTTGTATTAGTTACAGTGGGGATGGGGACAGAAAGAGTGAAGATCTTAGATAAGAATCAAATTATTCCAAGAAAGGAGCTCCATGGTCTTTCAATGGGCCTAGAATTGAGATTAGTATTTAGTTCAAAGATGAGGGTGGGGGTAGTGGTAGAATCAATGACCAAGTATGGTGTGAACTAATAGGTACTTACCATTAGTTAACATAACTAGTGAATAAAGATCCTTTAAGCATATTTGAGCATATTAAAATGAACATTGGGATCTCAAAAAATTTAAAATTTATGCTTAGGTTTGTCTTTTTTTTTTTTTTTTTTTCCTCAAAGTAAGCTGATGAGTAGTTTTAAAAAGAAAATTGTAGGCCGGGTGCGGTGGCTCACGCCTGTAATCCCAGCACTTTGGGAGGCCAAGGCGCACGAGGCTGAGTTCCAGACCAGCCTGACCAATATGGTGAAAGTCCGCCTCTACTAAAACTACAAAAACTAGCCAGGCGTGGTGGCGCATGCCTGTAGTCCCAGCTACTCAAGAGGCTGAGGCAGGAGAATCGCTTGAACCTGGGAGGCAGAGGTTGCAGTGAGCTGAGATGAGCCATTGTAACTCCAGCCTGGGTGACAGAGTGAGACTCTATCTCAAAAATAAAATAAAATAAAATAAAATAAAATAAAAAATAAAAAATAAATAAATAAATAAAATAAAAAAGGCAAATTGTAGCTGGAAAGGTAGTGGGGAAGTGGTGGTTGGGGAATTGGGAAGGGTTAATGGGTACGAAAAAAATAGAATAAGACCTAGTATAAGCTAGCATAGCAGGGTGACTACAGTAAAAAGTAATTTATTCATTTATTTATTTATTATTATTATTATTTTTGAGGTGGAGTCTTGCTCTGTCACCCAGGCTGGAGTGCAGTGGCACCATTTCAGCTCACTGCAATCTCCACCCATTGGGTTCACGCCATTCTCCTGCCTCAGCCTCCCAAGTAGCTGGGACTACAGGTGCCTGCCACCACGCTCGGCTAATTTTTTGTATTTTAGTAGAGATGCGGTTTCCCCGTGTTAGCCAGGATGGTCTTGATCTCCTGACCTCGTGATCCGCCTGCCTTGGCCTCCCAAAGTGCTGGGATTACAGGCGTAAGCCACGGCGCCTGGCCAAAAATAATTATTGTACATTTAGAAAGAACTAAGAGTGTAATTGGGTTGTTTGTAACACAAAGGATAAATGCTTAAGGTGATGTATCGGGTGAAACGCTGCCCCCCAATATTTATCGTGGGTTCTTTTCTATTTCCTAGGCAGGTTCTGTGATGCTCCCTGAGCCGTAAAACCAGCAAGTTTTTATTAGCGATTTTCAAAAGGGGAGGGAGTGCATGAATAGGGTGTGGGTCACAGAGATCACATACTTCACAAGGTAATAAAATATCACAGGACCAGGCGTGGTGGTTCACGCCTGTAATCCCAGCACTTTGGGAGGCTGAGGCAGGCGGTTCAGTAGGTCCAGAGATCGAGACCATCCTGGCTAACATGGTGAAACCCTGTTTCTACTAAAAATAGAAAAAAATTAGCTGGGCACGGTGGTGGGTGCCTATAGTCCCAGCTACTCGGGAGGCTGAGGCAGGAGAATGGTGGGAACCTGGGAGGCGGAGCTTGCAGTGAGCCGAGATCGTGCCACTGCACTCCAGCCTGGGCAACAGAGCGAGACTCCATCTCAAAAAAAATAAAAATAAAAAAAATAAAATATTACAAAGCAAGTGGAGGCAGGGTGAGATCACAGGACCACAGGATGGGGCGAAATTAAAATTGCTAATGAAGTTTCAGCACGCATTGTCATTGATAACATCTTATCAGGAGACAGGGTTTGAGAGCAGACAACCTGTCTGACCAAAATTTATTAGGTGGGAATTTCCTCATCCTAATAAGCCTGGGAGCGCTAGAGGAGACCAGGGCTTATTTCATCCCTTCGGCTTCGACTGTAAAAGGCGGTCACCTTAAGGGGGCCGTCTATAGACCTACCCTCAGGGTGCATTGTCTTTCTCAGGGATGTTCCTTGCTGAGAAAAATAATTCAGCATTATTTCTCCTATTTGCATTTGAAAGAAGAGAAATATGGTTCTGCTCCATCTGGCTCACCGGCAGTTAGTTCAAGGTTACCTCCCTTGTTCCCTGAACATCGCTGTTATCCTGTTCTTTCTTCAAGATGCCCAGATTTCATATTGTTCAAACACACATGCTCTACAATTTGTGCAGTTAACGCAATCATCACAGGGTCTTGAGGCGACATATATCCTCCTCGGCTAACAAAGAAGATGACGGGATTAAGAGATTAAAGACAGGCATAGGAAATCACGAGGGTATTGATTGGGGAAGTGATAAGTGTCCATGAAATCTTCACAATTTATGTTCAGAGACTGCAGTAAAGACAGGCGTAAGACATTATAAAAGTATTAATTTTGGGGAACTAATAAATGTCCATGAAATCTTCACAATTTATGTTCTTCTGCCATGGCTTCAGCTGGTCCCTCGGTTCAGGGTCCCTGACTTCCCACAACAGTGATGGATACCCTATTTACCCTGGTGTAATTGCATGCCTGTATCAACATGTAATCCATAAATATATACACCTACTATGTACCCACAAAAATGAAAAGCAAATTGTATACTAGAAGCTCCTGAAGAGGTAACTGGTCATTAATGAAAGCACTAGATAAAGCACTTTGTGTTTGCATAGGCATAACTGAGTATCTGCTGATTGTTCAAGACCTTTAGAGTTGATCTTATTAGATTCTGTCATTCCCCTGCTTAAGGTTTTTTCCATTCTGGTTTTATTCTAAAAGTAACTTAGTATACAGCTAAATTCTCAAGATGGGATGAACCGTATCCTCTTTGCTCACCTTTTCAATCTCGTTTTCCTACCACTCTTTCCCCTGGCTCACTAGGTTCCAGACATGTTGCCCTTCTTTCAGGTATGTGGAAGTGCTAGACTTTCTCCTAAGTCAGGGTCATTGCACAGGCTCCTCCCTGACTGGAAGGCATTTCAGTTTACTTTTTTCCTGGATGGCTTCTGTTCATCTTTTAGGCCTGTTTAAATGTTACACCCTTAGACATCTCTAAACTCACTTGTGCCCCCTTTGTAATTCTCTCCTAGTAACTTTTCTTCATTGCTTTTCATGTAACTGTAATTGTGTACTTGTGCTTCAGTTGTTCAGTGGTTGCCCCTCCCATTACAATACGACCTCTACCAGACGTGAGGACATAATGGATTTTTTCATGACTGAAGCTCGGGAACAGGAAAATGAGTTAAAATCCAATAAAGTGAGAGAAGGCAGAAGAGGCAAATTGAGAGAATTAAAAATACCTTTCAAAGAACTGCAGTCTCACAACCTTTTGGGGGAGGCAAATTGCTTTATTACATCTAAATGGTCCCAGATGATAAGACTGTAAAATAATAAGTCTTTGCTTCATGAGTGATCAAGAAACCCTAGAATGTGCAGAAGTTGGAGCTCTCATACATTGCTGGTGGGAATGCAAAATGGTGTAGCCACTTTGGAAAAGTTTGGTAGTTTCTCAAAAAGCTAAACAGCGTAACTCAGTAATTCCACTCCTAGGTATCTAAGAGAAATGAAAACATTTGCACACAAAAGTTGTACATGAAAGAGTATAGCTGCATTCATAATAGCAAAAACAAAAAAATCCCTAAATGTCTACCAAATAAATAAAATGTGGTATATCCATACAAAGGAATATTGTTCAACTATAAAAAGGAATGAAGTGTACGCTATACTGTGGATGAGCCCTGAAGACATGCTAAATGAAAGAGCCAGACAAAAGGCCTAAGTGATTAATTCATTTATATGAACTGTGCATGACAGGGACATCTAGACAGAAAGCAGATTAGTGGTTGCCTAGTGCTGGGGAAGTAGGTGTGAGGGTGAGCACTAATAGGCATAGGGTTTTTTGGGGGGGATAAAATGTTCTAAATTTAAACTGTGGTGATGGTTGCACAATTCTGAATATACAGTTTGAGCATTCCTAATCTGAAAATCCAAAGTGCTCCTAAATCTGAAACTTTTTGAGCACCGACATGACACTCAAGGGAAATGCTCACTACAGCATTTGATTTTTGGATGAGGAATGTTCAAATGGTAATGCAAGTATCTCCAAATCTGAAATTCTAAACACTTCTGGTCCCAAGCATTTCGGATCAGGGATACTCAACCTGTCTTAAAAGTCATTGACTTGTACACTCCAAATGGGTGAACTTTTATGTGAATTGTATCTCAATAAAATGTTTAAAAGATGGTAAGGTGTGGTGGCTCAAGCCTGTAATCCTAGCACTATGGGAGGCCAAGGCGGGCAGATCACCTGAGGTCAGGAGTTCGAGACCAGCCTGGCCAACATGGTGAAACCCTGTCTCTACTAAAAATACAAAAATTAGCCAGGCATGGTGGCAGGCATCTGTAATCCCAGCTATTCGGGAGGCTGAGGCAGGGGAATCGCTTGAACCCAGGAGGCGGAGGTGCAGTGAGCTGAGATTGTGCCATTGCACTCCAGCCTGTGCGACAAGAGCAAGACTTTGTCTCAAAAAAAAAAACAAAAAGAAAACAAAACAAAGTTACAGATGACTCTTGTTACCTATGGTCAAGTCCTTGGAGCCAATGAATTAGTGAATGCTGAATCACTGCTTCCAGGAAAAATACAGAGGTTCCTGGGAACCTCTCATCACTGATTTCCATCCATCAATCAACATTGTTTTTATGTTGTTTCTGTTTAAAGACATATTTTATATTAATATATTAAAATTGAATGGTCAATGGTACTATAACTCATGCCTGAATAAAGCTATCTGGAACACATATTTTTTCTGGAAGCTCTTCCTGTACTCAGAATACCAGATAGCACTTTATTACTAAGCTTGGGGGTCATTTAAAACAGTAAAACCACCAACAAAAAGCACAAAAATGTGAAATATGTGGCACTAAATACTGTTAAAAGGACACTCATTTGTAGTGAGAGTTGAAACAATGGTGTCACCTTGTTCGACCTCAGCTGGGAACATGTAGGTTGGGCACTCAAATATTTGGATGCTCTGTGCATACTGTGAATCACTATGGAAGTGCTGTATTATGGGGTTACAAATGCATTTTAGCAAACAGGTGAATTCAAAAAAGGAATCTGTGAAACATGAGGATAAAGTATATGACAAAAACCATTTCTACCAAATTTTCTTTTTTAAGTTCTGAATTTCAAGGTCTAAACTTCAACTTCTTCATACAGCCAGATAGATAAAATACAGTATTTGAGATACATGCTTCAGGACTGGGTAAAAGGAAAAGTCTGTTTTAGAGACTTTAATCCTTAGTTTTATTCCTTCAGTATTTCTGCATAACCATGTTTCAGGCTGATTCCTGAGTCAAGGGACAGTTCAAAGGTTAAAGTGTTGTTTACATTTCATCAGCAAAAGTCTATTTTGAATTTTTGATCACAAATGCAGGACCTATCCTCCCCAGAGAGTCCTCTGCCACAACAGGGTTTAATTAAAAGGCATTTTAATTTTCAGATAAACACTTACATCTCATATGTAAATATACTTGTATCTGAACTCTCTATATAAGTATATATCTGGAATAAGTTGCTCATATCTGGAATCTGTACTCTTACTTCCCATGTATTTGTAGATGCTTTCATATACTAGCTACTCTGCCAATTTTAACGTCTAAAGTTTTGCAGTATTTGCTTTCAAAATCTTTTTTATTAATTTTACTTTAAGAATGGCTTTCAAGCCTCAGCTCCTCTTAAAACAGACATCAGTTCTTGCTCATAGTTCCTTGTAAGAGGCTTTTGCCAAATTCAGAAATTTAGAGATAATTTAACTGTGTTAGGTTATAAGTAACACAATTTTGGCAGGGGGAGCAGTCATAAATATCAAATGACTATTACACATCGTGTTTGTGAATATGAATAAGCTTAATCAAATGTCTGATTTTGGCTACAAAACTGTACTTTTTGGATCAGTATTTATACCCTTTTATTGGTAGTCAGCAGTTTTGTTTCTTTAAAAAGATGTTCTTTGATTGGTGACAAACAATTGGAATTGGCTGATTAACTTGAACTTCCCAATTAAAACAGTGGGGTTTTGGTAGAGACTCTTATTCATCAGCTTGAGAACTTGGAAGCACTAAGATACTGTGGGGCTCTTCAGCCTCTTTGATCTCTCATAATAACTTGAATACAATAGACTTTTTAGGCCTCTCTTCACTTAAAAAAAAAAAAAAACTCAATGCCAGATATTCATTCAACTAGCTCTTCCTGCCTAGAAACCAGTCCAATTAGTTCTCTATGCTAATCGCAGAAGTTTTGAAGTTTCATTCTTCAGTCCCACTATTGTTTTGTATGTGGTGGCAACTCCTCTCTTGCTGTTTTTTCCACTGTCTGTAACTGGCTTATTCTTCCTCTTGTTCTGAACTAGTAATAACCAGTGGGGATTGGTGGCACATTTAACCAGGGCCTTGTACTATCAAAACGATGGTCCTCTCCATTGCTATAGGTGATCAAAAGTGGACCACGGTCTGCCAGGATTTCTTGTATTATTTTGATTAGCCAAATTACTCAGGGCTTATATTCGTTATCTTGCTGGCTTTAAAAATATATTTCTTAATTTTCAGAATTATATAACACAAACCGCTAGTAAAGATCTCTATTAAAAATAAATACTTTATAGGCCAGGCTCGGTGGCTCATGCCTGTAATCCCAGCACTTTGGGAGCCCAGGTGGGAGGATCACCTGAGGTCAGGAGTTCAAGACCAGCCTGATCAACATAGAGAAACCCCGTCTCTACTAAAAATACAAAATTAGCTGGGCGTGGTGGCGCATGCCTGTAATCCCAGCTACTCGCAAGGCTAAGGCAGAAGAATCGCTTGAACCCGGGAGGCGGAGGTTGCGGCCAGCTGAGATCATGCCATTGCACTTCAGCCTGGGCAACAAGAACAAAACTCCGTCTCAATAAATAAATACATACATACATACTTTATAAACATTCTCTGAGAGAGCTGCCTTTATAGATTTCCAACTATCCTTCATTTAAAAAATTTAATTCAAAATCAACAGTTAGGGAAGTTTCTAGATTATTAAGAATTTATCCTGAGGTAAAGCCGACAGAATAGAATATCAGACCAATTTGATACATCTTATGAAGAAGTCACTTTGAACCAGACAGAAGGTTAAGCAAAGAAAATAATTAATATAAAATTCTATATCATTAAGAGATATTCCTTAAATAACATACCAATGAAAATGTGTTCATAAATGAAAAAACTTTGAAAAATAAAATCAGACAAATATAAAGCACTATTACCAACAATAAGATGTTATAAGTTTTAAATATTACAGCCATTTTATATTTTGGCTTAAAAAAGGGCTTATATGAAAAAAATGCATTGAAAACATAATTTTACACATGAAAGAACAAACCAGAAGAATTCCAAATTCAGATAGATTTTTGAAACTTTTTATTTATATTTTGGTCTTACAAATGCTCACTTTTAAATGGACTTTTCTGTAAGAATGTAAAACTCAAAAATTTGCCAAGTATGTATCTGATCCACACAAATCCTTAGGAAGGTTTTCTGTGTAGTCTTCATTAACGCAAATCTTTGTGAATGTTTCACCCTTACTGTAGGATCTTGAATATGTTTTACAATAATGAAGCTACAAAGTTTTTATGCAGTGCATTCATTATAAACTATAAATAACATTTGTATTAAAAAGAAAGCTGCGTAATACAAAAATAGGAGAGACTCTGAGGAGCAGGCAATCTGTTGAGGCTCAGTATATCTTATTTGCTTTGTAGTCTGCTGTCATTTCTTTCAAAGAGCACATAGCACATGAGGCATAGTAATCATCTGTCTTGTTAACCTCTCTAATTTAAAAATCTGTTGTTCGTAAAACTGGACCAATTATCACAAACTATCATTTGCATAATTAACCACAAGTCTGTTACAAAGCATTTTGTTAGTGGTATCAACAAATGCAGGAGGATGGAAATTTATAAAAAATGGGTTTTGTTAAGCTTGCCAACTCCTTAGATATCATGGACTATACTGCCATTTCACGATTTAATTAGATGTTTAATGCCTCAAGTAAAAGACTGATCAATGGAAGCAAGCAAAACTAAAGTATTTTGTAGGTGCTGTAATATTTCATTTGATAAGGTAACAAAAGGATAGGACAAAATTTAAGCAAGATTTATATGCGTTCCAACTTTTCACTCAGGAATTCTTCTACACTGTCTGTGTTCCATTTGAGAATGCTTAGTTCTTCAGCAATGTTCCCATTGTCATCCAAAAGCTTTAATACAGGGTCTGAACCACGGACATACTAAAAAAAGAGGGACATCATAATTACTTTCTGTTCAGAAAGAGCCTTCGCAGCCTCAACTAAGACAAAGCAATTCAATTCAGTTTAAATTAAGTAATTAAAAAAAAGCTTTTAGACATGACAATAAACAAGTCTTAAAGGAAATCTTTAAGGAGAAGAGTTTTACAGGATTTCGGAAAAAAAGGAGAATTTAAAAAATCATTAATTCATTCATTCATTCATGAGAAAGGGTCTTGCTCTGTCGCCCAGGCTGCAGTGTGGCACAATCTCAGCTCACTGCAACCTCCAGAGACCTCCTGATTTCAAGCGATCCTCCCACCTCAGCCTCCCTAGGACTACAGGCACGTGAAATTATTTTACTTTTAAAGAGAAAAATATATATTAGTAGCAAGACAGTTTATTTGGGATTTGAGCTTATTATTCAAACTAACAAATATGTAATGCCCCCATGATACTCTCAAATTAATTTAAAACTGGATGGAGGCAGACAAGTTCAAAATAATTGAGAAAGTGATGGTATAAGAGCAATGTTTTAAAGTAGGCTGTGCATATAAATTTTCAGACACAGAAGCAATCACACACTGGATCATATATTTTCCTTGGCGTAACAAATCTAATGATTTCAGTCATAATCAGTTTAGAATTAGGCTGGGTTCCCGAAACTTCAAATCCATTAGTTGGGTCCGATATTTCTCCAGAGAGCTCTGAGAAATTCTAATTCTGGGTAAATGTGACAACAGCCATTCATTAAGAGATCAAATAATTCAATTTTAAATTAAGTAGCATTGGATAACTAAAAATGTAGTTATGTAGTTCAGCAGTGATGACAAGAGTTCTTAGAACTTCTTTCCAGAAATATGCTTCAGTTTATCTAGGGTATTCTGGGGTTGTGAACTCCAAAGATGGAGACTAGCTCTGATGTGATTATTAACACTTGGTATATTCCCAATCCACTTGTGGAGTTTAGAAAAACAGGCCATCCAGGCTAATGAATCAATATAACATTACTACTTAAACATTTTGGTCAGGTTTTTTTTTTTCTGAGACAGAGTTTCGCTCTTTGCCCACGCTGGAGTGCAATGGCGCCATCTCAGCTCACTGCCACCTCTGCCTCCTGGGTTCAAGCAATTCTCCTGCCTCTGCCTCCCGAGTAGCTGGGATTACAGGCCCCTGCCACCACAACCAGCTAATTTTTGTATTTTTAGTAGAGATGGGGTTTCACCACGTTGGCCAGCTTGGCCTCAAACTCCTGACCTCAGGTTATCTGCCCACCTCGGCCTCCCAAAGTGCTGGGATTACATAGGTGTGAGCCACTGCACCCGGCTGGTCATTACTTCTTAAGTTAAAGATTTTTTTTCTTTTTTTCTTGGATTTGAGATCCCAATATTAAAAATCTTATGCCGGGCGTGGTGGCTCATGCCTGTAATCCCAGCCCTTTGGGAGGCCGAGCCAGGCGGATCATAAGGTCAGGAGATCGAGACCATCCTGGCTAACACAGTGAAACCCCGTCTCTACTAAAAATACAAAAAAATAGCCGGGCATCTGTAGTCCCAGCTGCTTGGGAGGCTGAGGCAGGAGAATGGCGTGAACCCAGGAGGTGGAGCTTGCAGTGAGCGGAGATCATGCCACTGCATTCCAGCCTGGGTGACAGAGCGAGACTCCGTCTCAAAAAACAAACAAACAAAAAACTTACTATAATCCCAAAAGGAAATAAGAAATTAGATAGAATATAGTTGTAAAAATCCTCAACAAAATATTAGCAGTCAAATCCAGCAATGTGTATAAGGAATTATATGTCACTATCAGTTGCAAAACACCTATCTGATAAAAAACTTGTATTCAAAATATACAAAGAACTCTCAAAGTTCAGCTTACCAAAAAACAAAAAACAAAAAAACCTCAAGTAAAAAGTAGGCAAAAAAACACAGACAAACAGGACCACTCAAACTTAAAAACTGCAGTGCATCAAATGAAACAATGAACAGAATGAAAAGACAACCCAGAGAAAGGGAGAAAATATTTGCAAATCATATATATCTGATAAAGGTTTAATATCCAGAACAGACGGAACCTCCACAACTTAACAACAACCACCAAAACCCAATTATAAAATGGGCAAAGGACTTGAATAAACAATGTTCCAAAGAAGATAAACGAATGGTCAACAAAATGTTCAACACCATTTGTTTTAAGAAAAATGCAAATCAAAGCCACGAGATAGTACGTCATACCTATTAGGATGGCTACTATCAAAAAGCAGAAAATAGCAAGTGTTGACAAGGACACAGAGATATTGGAACACTTGTGCCCTGTTGGTGGGATTGTAAAATGGTGAAGTCATTATAGAAAACAGTATAGAGGTTCCTCAAAAAATTAAAAACAGAATTACCATATGATCCTGCAATTCCGCTTCTTGGAATATAGACTCAAAAGAACTAAGAAAAGGGCCTTGAAGAGGTATTTGCACACCCTAATGTCATAAAAGCATTATTTACAATAGCCAAGGGATGGAAGCAACTCAGATGTCCACTGATGGATGCATGGATGAAGAAAATGTGAGCTGGGCACAGTGGCTCACGCCTGTAAATCCCCGTTCTTTGGGAGGCTGAGGCAGGAGGATCGCCTGAGCCCAGGAATACAAGACCAGCTTAGGCAACATAGCAAGACCCCATCTCTATAAAAAATAAAAAAAATTTAGCTGGTCATGTTGGTGTGTACCTGTGGTCCCAGCATCTTGGGAGGCTGAGGTGGTAGGATCGCTTGAGCCTCAGAGGGTGAGGATGCAGTGAGCTGTTATCACATCACTGTCCTCCAGCCTAGGTGACAGAATAAGACCTTGTCCAAAAAAAAAAGTGTGTATGTATGTGTGTGTGTGCATGTGTGTAGTGGAATACTATACATTCTTAAAAAGGAAGGAAATCCTGTCACATAGTACAACATGGATGAACCTTGATCCACATGAATCAGTCATAAAAGGACAAATACTCCACTCATAGTATCTGAAATAGTCAAAACTATAGAAACAGAAAACAGGTAGTTGTCAACGGCTGGCAGGAGGGCGGGGGGGTTGGTGGGCACAGAAAGATAAAATTAAGTGTTTAATGAGTGTAGAGTTTCAGTTTCACAAGATGAAAAAGTTATAGAGACCTCTTACACAACAATGTGAAAATACTTAATACTGGACTGTAGTATACTTAAAAATGGTTAAGACTGTACATTTAATGTTTTTTATCACAATTTAAAAAAAGACAGCAAAAGATCTGAACAGACATCTCACCAAAGACACACAGATGGCAATAAACACATGAAAAGATATGCAAATCATGTATCATTAGGGCACTGCAAATTAAAACAACAATAAAATACCACCACATACTTACTAGAACAACTAAAATCCAAAACAGTGACAAAACCTAAAGCTGGTGAGGATGTGGACCTCTTAATCACTGCTAGGGCAAATGCAACCTGATGTCATCACTTTGGAAGACAGTTTTGCAGTTTCTCACAGAGTTAAACAATCTTAACTGTATGATCCAGCAATTGCACTCATAGTTATTTACCTCAATGAGCTGAAAACTTCTGTGTACACAGAAATTACACAAAAATATTTATATTAGCTTTACTCAAAATTGCCCAGAATTGGAAGCAACCAAGATGTCATTCCACAGGTGAATGGCAAAACTGGTATAACAGAGTAATATTCAGTAATAAGAAGCCAATCTGAAAAGGCTACATATTGTATGGCTCCAAATATATAACAATCTGGAAAAGGCAAAATTATAGAGATAATAAAAAAATCAGTGGTGGCCAGACGCAGTGGCTCACACCTGTAATATTACCCAGCACTTTGGGGGGCTGAGGCGGGTGATTCACTTGAGGTCAGGAGTTTGAGACCAGCCTGGCCAACATGGCAAAACCCCATCTCTCCTAAAAATACAAAAAAATTAGCTGGGCATGGAGGCACGCTCCAGTAATAAAGCTACTCAGGAGGCTGAGACATGAGAATTGCTTGAACCCAGGAGGCGGAGGTTGCAGTGAACCAAGATGGTGCCACTGCACTCCAGCGTGGGCGACAGAGCAAGACTTCATCTCAAAAAAAAAAAAAAAAAAAAAGAGAAAGAAAATCAGTGGTTGCCAGAGGGTGGGGAAGAGGGAGAGAAATGACCTGAAAGTGTGAAGGATTGGAGATTTCTTAGGGTGGTGAAACTATTCTGTATGATACTGTAATGGTAGATATGTAATATGCATTTGGCAAAACTATAATTACATAATGCAAAGAATGAATGCTAATGTGAACTATTAAACTTAATTAATATATCAGTATTGATTCATTAATTGTAACAAATGTACTATACCAATGCAAGATGTTATAATGGGAAAACTGAGGGTGGGGGTGGGGGCCAGGGAGTGTATGGGAATACTCTTTCCTTTGTGTTCAAATTTTCATAAACCTAAAACTGCTCTAAAAAATAAAGTCTATTAAAAAAAATTATTTTTCAGTGAAATTAAAATTTAAATTGATACATAATATCTGTACATGTTTATGGGGAAAATCATTTATTCAAATATCTACTTTAATTATAAAATAAAGAAATTAAGGCTGGAAAAAAGAGATTTCCATTACAATCACCTTACCTTGATTTGTAGTCCTCTGAACAATTTGGGTTTATCACTCCTAACGAAAGCTTATAAAAAAAGAAAAAGATTCAATAGTTCACTTCCAAATCCAAGCTAGCTGAAAAGATTAATATAAAAGTGGAAATAAACTTAACAAATCAAGCATCATATCCTATATGAAAAAAACTAAGAAAATTTAAACATCTATGGATAAATGGAGAGACATACCATATTCTCCAATATTTTAAGACATTAATTGTTTCAAATTAATAGAAATCCCAAATTCCAATAGGATTTTAAGGCTTGACAAAAATAAAATGGTAGCTCAATTTTAAGAGTAAATGTGTAAGAATAGTCAGGGCAGTTTTTAAAAAGTAAGATATGGAAAGAGAATTTGTTTCACTGTTTATTAATACACTATGTGATACAGATACCATAACAGAGAAAAGAACAGAACAGGAAATTAAAAGAGATAAAAATGTCTGTGAGAATTTTTTAATGTGCTAAAGCTATCAAATCAGAGAGAGGGAGAGAGAAAAAGAGATATATGTTTGCCTGGCGGTGTGCATGAGTTATTCGATAAATACTTCTGAGAAAACTGCCAAACTGTTTAGAAAAAAATAATCACAGAACTAATAATCAGTCATGATAACTGCTAAAAAGGAGAGGCTGAAAATACTACCAAAGCCTACAGCACAGAGAAAAATATGGAATATAAAATTCTACTCCTAAGTATGACCCAAAAGGAAATGTTTTATAGATACACCTATGTAAAAATGGAAACATCAGGACAGCAAAACACCACCATAAGCAAATTAAAAAATGACAAACTGAAGAAAATTATCTCAAATATATAAAAGGGCTCTTACAAATAATTAAGAAAAAATACTATGTATAGCAATATGTAAAAATATACAAATGGTCAACAGACATTTGAAATAAATGTTCAACTTCACGTATAATCGAAGAAATCCCCAAACAATGAGGTACTCAGAATTCAGAATTACAAAGATTAAAAAGAATACTAAAGGGTAGAGAGGAAACGGAGCGGGATTTTGCTGGGAATGAGCTATGGGAGGAATATAAATGGGCACATCCTTCCTGAAGGATATTCAGCAAAATCAACCACGAGTCTTAAAATGTACATAGTTTGTAAACCTGCAAGTACACTTCTAGGACTTTCTTTATTCTGAGGAGATAACTTATAAAAAGTCTTGCTAACCAAGTCTGAAAATCTGGAAATAATTTAAATGTGTAAAACAATATTGGTCAAATAAATTAATATGAACCACATAATCATTAAAAAAATATTGATCTAATTATGTGACACAGAAACTTTATGTGTAAAAAGCAAGGATTTTCCCTGTTTCTTTTCTTCAATTTGTTTCCTACTTACTTGTTTAAAAGGTGAATATTTTCATGGTGCAAATGAAAAAGCCCTAAACAAATCTTAAAATATATAAAGTGGTTCAAAAAACATTTACTGTTATTATTATTATTATTATTATTATTTTTTTGAGGCGGAGTCTCACTCTGTCGCCCAGGCTGGAGTGCAGTGGCCGGATCTCAGCTCACTGCAAGCTCCGCCTCCTGGGTTTACACCATTCTCCTGCCTCAGCCTCCCGAGTAGCTGGGACTACAGGCGCCCACCACCTCGCCCGGCTAGTTTTTTGTATTTTTTTTAGTAGAGACGGGGTTTCACCGTGTTAGCCAGGATGGTCTCGATCTCCTGACCTCGTGATCCGCCCGTCTCGGCCTCCCAAAGTGCTGGGATTACAGGCTTGAGCCACTGCGCCCGGCCTACTGTTATTATTTTAATAAAGGCCTATACGTGGGGCATTTATTTGGGAAAGTTTTAAATGAATGTTTTCCCGTTTTGGATGCTATCAATCTATATTTTACCAATTTTCAATAATGATCATGCCTAATTAATTCAAATTAAAATGTGTGTAATACATTTTCCTTTGTTTCTTTTTTTTTTTTTGAGACGGGGTCTCACTCGGCTGAGCGAGGGGTCAGCCTTGGTCTTGCCCAGGCTGGAGTGCAGTGGTGTGATCTTGGCTCACTGCAACCTCTGCTTCCTGGGTTCAAGCGATTCTCCTGCCTGAGCCTCCTGAGTAGCTGGGACTACAGACACGGGCCACCACGCCCGGCTAATTTTTTGTGTTTTTAGTAGAGACAGGGTTTCCCTGTGTTAGCCAGGATGGTCTCGATCTCCTGACCTTGTGATCCGCCTGCCTTGGCCTCCCAAAGTGCTGGGATTATAGGCGTGAGCCACTGCGCCCGGCCTGTAATACATTTTTCTAAAGTAAAAGCAATTGTTTCATTTAGATACTTGATCATTCTTAATACCAGTTATTGATCATTTGCATAATTCTCATCTTAGATTTTATAGTGACACACATGCTTCTGAGTTTTTACTTTAGAATTAGATAGCAATAGCGCTATCAATTTGCTTCATTATGAGAGTCTTCACATATTTGACTCAAATATCTCACCTAATCCTCCCCTACAAAATTTATTTCAAAATAAAACCAATTATGCTATTCTGGCTTATTAAAATATCGTTTCTATTAACTTTATCCTTTAGGATTTTCCCAGATATTCTGCAAACTCCTGAATCCCCAAACAAAAATGATCTTATGATTTTTATTGCCTTTTATGCTGTTCTGTTCCTCTGCCAAATGCTATTTGCATGTCTGTGCAAAATACTGTGTAACACGCAGTAACTGTGTCTACATGCCTTCTCTACCACATAAGAAACCTGGTAAAAGGACTATTCTTATATATGTTGTTTTGGATCCATAACAGAGCTTAGCATACTTAACAGTTCACTTATTAAAATGATTTAACAGACTGCAATAAGTGAACAAATTTAAAAGGAATACTGAGTCACAAATTACTATTTTCATCAGTTCTTTCCTTTTCTCTCTGCTAAACACAGATCCATAGCTTCCTAATTTTCAAAGAGAGGATCTGTTAAATACCTTGTAGCAGCAAATCACATTTTACAGACAGTAAATAAATCTTTTAACAAATATTTGAGTACTCATTATATACACATGGCATTCGATAAGTTACAGGAGAGTATGAGGAAACTTGAGTTCTTTAATGTCAATACATCTACAGTCTGCTTAAACAGATCTGCAACAAATAGAGGTGATCATAAAAACAATGTCATTAATTTAACAACTGACAATAAGTACTCTAAGTTCAGAGAAAGGAGATCTTAGTATGTTAGAGTCATAAGTAAACAAGAAACAAAATAAGAACTGAGAATTTATGTTCACTTGAACATAAAACAGTCCTTCTTTTGACATAATTCTAAAGGATTCAAAAGAATTTTATCTCTTACTACTTCAAATTACTCCTAAAATTTGGTATTTCTTAATAGTCAAAATAGCCCCAAAGTCAACTTCAAACGTTTTAGTGAAGAAAGTAAACTGAAAAGTATGATAAAATGTATGCTAAGAAAGGCAACTGTGCTGGTGGATCTTCAGCCAGTCAGGAAAAACTACAATTCCTCAAGTTCAATGATTTTGGCCTCCATTTTATTACTAAACCTACCACTGTATTTAATTTCTCAATGTAAACATACATCATGGCTCAGTTATGAAGAGAAAAAACCCTCTAGATGTTTTACAAATTATAAGCAAAATAACGACGGTGAATTTTAAAATTGTATAAAAAGATTGGTATTTGAATACATAATATTATTTGTTGCATTCTTGACTTGATCATATTGTAATCACATGTCATGTGCTCTATAGCTGCATGAGTCATTAAATATGCAAATAGCAAATAAAGTCCAGAAAAGAAATAATGGAGCTTATGGCAACCTTAAAGAGACTTTTTTTTTCTTTTAAAAGATTCTGGAGGAGGGCAGCTGGAATATTTTATTAATAACTTTCAGTATACAAGAAAAAATAATCACCACCACCATTTACCATCTGGGTTCAGTGAACTCTGTTTATTTTGTATTTTAAATGATTTTATGAATAATTTTACAGAAGAATAAAGGGATAGTGAAAAACAAATCTATTTGAAATTTTAATAAGAATTAACCACATAAATTCAAATATTTATTCCGTATTTTCCTGATTTTGAAGGTAAATATAACCAAAATGAGCAATGTGCTTTCAAGGCAACTAACTGCTCATTGACTATCATGCATGAAATTAGAGCACAGCCACACTGTAAATATTGATTTCAGATTCCAAATACATTTCTAATAGGCTCTAACTTATTTTTACTCTGGCTCTTTTTTTTTTTTTTTTTT
>NW_016803692.1:2429873-2434833 GCF_001698545.2 Rhinopithecus bieti | reverse complement strand
AAAAAAAAAAAAAAAAAAAATAGCCAGGCATGGGCTGGGCGCGGTGGCTCACGCCTGTAATCCCAGCACTGTGAGAGGCCGAGGCAGGCGGATTACCAGGTCAGGAGATCCAGACCATCCTGGCTAACACGGTGAAACCCCGTCTCTACTAAAAATACAAAAAATTAGCTGGCCTGGTGGCAGGCGCCCGTAGTCCCGGCTACTCCGGAGGCTGAGGCAGAAGAATGGCGTGAACCTGGCAGGCGGAGCTTGCAGTGAGCCAAAATCGCGCCACTGCACTCCAGCCTGGGCTACAGTGTGACTCCGTCTAAAATAAATAAATAAATAAATAAATAAATAAATAAAATAAAAAAATAAAAATTAGCCAGGCATGGTGGTGCATGCCTGTAGTTCCAGCTACTTGGGAGCCTGAGGTAGGAGGGCTGTTTGAACCTGGGAGGCAGAGGTTGCAGTGAGCCGAGATCCTGTCACCGCACTCCAGCCTGGACAACAGAGCGAGACTCCCTCTCAAAGAAACAAAACAAAACAAAACAAAACAAAACAAAACAATTTTCCTTTCTGACCTTGGTAATATATTGTTTATTCACTCACTCTTGATTTTTGAGAAAATTCATTCAGAATATTGTCAAATGAGGTTTCAGAATCTGAGCTTCTGTTCATATGGAACAATTTTATTATCATTAGAGTCTAGAATAGGACTTTCTGAGATAATGGGAATATTCTTCATCTTTTCTTTGTGGTATGGTGGTTACTGAGCATCTGAAATGTAGCTAGTGCGTCTAAGGAACTGGATGTTTAATTTTATATAATTTAAAAAAATTAGGCCGGGACAGTGGCTCATGCCTATAATCCCAGCACTTTGGGAGGCCGAGGTCGGCAGATAACCTGAGGTCAGGAGTTCAAGACCAGCCTGACCCCATGGAGAAACCCGTCTCTACTAAAACTACAAAAAATTAGCTGGGTGTGGTGGTGCATGCCTGTAATCCCAGCTACTCGGAAGGCTGAGGTAGAAAATTGCTTGAACCTGGGAGGTGGAGGTTGTGGTGAGTAAAGATCACACCCAAACCATTGCACTCCAGCCTGAACAACAGGAGTGAAACTCCGTCTCAAAAAAAATAAAAATAAAAATAAAAAAATTTAAAACAGCCATGTTTGGCTACTTGGTCACTCCAGGTCTAAAGTGTTATTTTATCTCTCTGCATTCATTTTCTGATTCATTTAATCATTAGAGGCGTTTCTGTCAATTTTCTTCTCTGCCATTATGCGCAGAAAGCAAAAATATTTCAAATTCTCAAATGTGTTCAATGAAAGCTTAAAAAAAAAATACAGAAATGGTGTCATACCATGTGGGTCACACAATAAAATCAAAGAATGATTCCCCACTAATTTTTTTTTGTTGTTGTTGTTTAGTAGAGATGGGGCTTCACCATGCTGGTCAGGCTGGTCTCGAATGCCTGACCTCGTGATCCGCCTGCCTTGGCCTCCCAAAGTGGTGGGATTACAGGCGTTGAGTCACCTCGCCCAGCCACCAATTTGGAGATTTCTAAAGAAAATCCAATCACTCTAATTTCCAGAAAATGTTTCTATGTCAATTTAATTATTTGTCACTAATAAAGGCAATTTTGTAAATAACACTCAAAGTGATCAAATAAACAGAAGTAATTTAAAAACAGATTAAATGTTTCAGCTTTTCCCTTAGGAATGTTAGCAACCCATTCACGCTGCCCCCTAGAAGAGCTAAGTTTTGCTATATACACTGCTCAGAATGTCAAGGGACTCTCATAATTCAGAGGCTCTTTAGAGCTAACTTTAAGGAGTATTAAAAGGGATCATTTAAAAAATAAAGTATTAAGGAGTATTAAAAAAAAAAACAAACCCCAAAACCCAAACCCACATCTGTCCCCCTCCTTGTTCTATAAAGAGGGTATATGTGGAAATGAGGGGATAATAAGGAAGCATATGTTCTGAGGTTAAAGAAAAATGTTTGAATTATGTTATTTTCAAAATCACAAACACGTGAAAATATAAATGAAAAAAGAGACAAAATATACTCGGACAAAATACAATCCTGCTGATTAGACAGAAATATAATCATGTTGAAACAGGATTATATTTTGAGATGAAATATCCTGTTGATTAGAGTAAGTACATTAGAATCAGAACATACTCTAAATAACAATGTCATACCATATCCAGAAACGTCAATATAAAGAGAATGGCAACAACAGACAACCTAATTCTCAACTGCGTTCAACAAAAGCTACTGAGTAATCAAAAAAGTATTTCTAAAACAAGAAAACTGGCTGGGTGTGGTGGCTCACGCCTGTAATCCCAGCACTCTGGGAGGCCAAGGCGGGCAAATCACCTGAGGTCAGGAGTTCCAGACCAGCGTAGCCAACATGATGAAACTCCATCTCTATTAAAATACCAAAAAAACCAAAAGTTAGCTGGGCATGATGACGCATGCCTATAATCCCAGCTACTTGGGAGGCTGAGACAAGAGAATCGCTGGAACCTGGGAGGTGGAGGTTGAAGTGAGTCGAGATCATGCCACTGCACTCCAGCCTGGGAGACAAAGCGAGACTGTCTCAAAAAAAAAAAAAAGAAAATGTACTATTATATACATTTGGAGTACAAAATTGTGTCATCCCATTAGGACAATTTAGAAGCACTTGAAAACAGAAAAGGACAACTTAAGAGAATTTAGGGAGACTGGAGGTACAAAATGAAGACAAGACAAACTAAAAAAATTATGACTTTTAGGAAAAGATGATAACTTTTTATGAATGTTTGAATCCTGTAAATTCATCAAGGGCATATAACAAATGGAAATACAGGCTTTTCACCAGATTCTCAAAAGTGGGGGCATCCCTTGAATTAGAAAACTTTAATAAATCAGTGCATTCATTCCATAAATACTTGAATTCCTCTTAATACCTGGTACAATGTTACATAGATTTTGGGTGTATCAATGATTAAAAAACAAAAAACAAAACACAAAACAAAAACAGAACACAAACTTTGAGCTCTAGCTTGAGAGAGGCAAAAGACCAGTATGCCAAATATAATCTTATGTGGGAGGTGTTCTGGAACATAAAAAGAAAAGTAAAACACTGTTTAAACCACCCAAAAACAATGCTGGAGCCAAATTTTGAATGAACTGGAATTTGCCACAAGAATTGGGAAGGAGCACAAGTTAGCAAGAATTTTCAGTGTGTACAAACACACAGAAGTCAGAGCTCAGAGAATTGCAAATAGTTTTGCATAAACTAGAGCTGTGAATCTAGAAATGAGAAACCGTGTCACGGAGAGTCTTGTATGTCATTTTGTATGTGACAGAGAACTATAAACGATTTTAAGCAAGAGAGAGATACAATCAGATTTGTCTTATGAAAAGGGTCTCTTTTGGCTGTTGTGTTAAAGAGGTAATGAAGTAAGAAAAGGGAAAAAGAGGCAGACTAGATAATAAGTAACTAATCTTTTTGGATAAAGATGTTATGGCCCTGATTGAAAATACAGAAAAGAGAAAGGGACTATGAAGGTTATTACTGAGGGAGAAGAGACACAACATGGTGACTAACTGGATATAAAGTGTAAAAGATCAATCATGATTCCTGTGTTTCATGCTTATGCTTTTGCCTGATCATATTGCCATTTATAGAAATAGGGAAGATGGTATACTTTTAATAGAGAAGAGGATTAATACAGTTTTTGGACATGCTGGGTTTAAAGCCTTTCTATTAAACATGTGGAACACAGTCTGTAGCATTATAAGAAATACAGAATCTCAGGACCCATCCCAGATTTATAGAATTATACTCTGTATTTTAAGAAGATCCCCAGGTGATTCATATATGTATATTGGTTTAAGGTGCCTATGAAATAATCTAAATGGAAATGTCCCATGGAAGTAAAAAAAAAAGAAATACAACTTCTAACAAAATAAAACAAAATTGGGGGTCATCAGATAAGTACTGTAATTGAAACTGAGCGAGTGGGACACCATTCGGTAGAGTCAGAAGAGAAGAAAATCTGAAGATAATAGACCCTCAATAACAACAACGTTTGAAGTGCAGGCAGTAAAAGAGATGCCAGAACAGAAGAGAAAGATATGTTGGAAGTAGGAGAAAGCTAGGCGATCATGAAGTCACACAAGTGAAGAGAGTTTCAAATGCTAGGGCCGAGTAAGATTTAGTAGTCAGGAGGTAAAATGGTAGAAAGAGAAGCACCATTACGGTACTTTGAAAAATGGCTAGAGGTCAATATACAGAATTTTGCATATGAGAAAGGTTGCAGTTATAATATACACTGACTTGAATGTTTTTTTAAAGATGACCAATGTATGAGTATATGAATGTTTGATGGTTCATAATTGAAACTTATTATTAACCAAGCAGCAAATATAAGATACAATAACAATACTTACCACTTAACATCTTCATTACTGGAATAGTGATTGACATACAGTAAGCATCAATACACATTTATAGAATTATGGAATGATTTACTCTGTATTTGCTGGTGCCAGACACATACTAAGTGATCTACATGTTATCTCATTAATCCTCAGAACAGCCCTATAAGGTAGATATTAACCTATTATACCTCAACTGTAACCCATTTTATAAACAAGAAAATCAATGAAGATAATGCTAATGGATCAGTATTCTTTCCAGCAAAACTCCAATGTAGCAATGCAACCTTAAGCATGAGAAGCAGGCTGAGTATCCTTAACTGAAATGCATGGGAACATTAAGTGTTTTATTTTTTTGGATGTGGAAATACTTGCATATATAGAATGACATATCTTGGGGATGGGACCCAAATATAAACCTGAAATTCATTTATGCTTCATATATACCTTATACATACAGCCTGAAGGTAATTTTATGCAGCATTTTTAAAGTTTCATATTTTGGAGCATTCTAGATTTCAGATTTTTTTTTTTTTTTTTTTTTTT
>NW_016803692.1:2361138-2427616 GCF_001698545.2 Rhinopithecus bieti | reverse complement strand
CCGGGTTCACGCCATTCTCCTGCCTCAGCCTCCCGAGTAGCTGGGACTACAGGCGCCCGCCACCTCGCCCGGCTAGTTTTTTGTATTTTTTAGTAGAGGCGGGGTTTTCCAGTGTTAGCCCGGATGGTCTCGATCTCCTGACCTCGTGATCCGCCCGTCTCGGCCTCCCAAAGTGCTGGGATTACAGGCTTGAGCCACCGCGCCCGGCCTAGATTTCAGATTTTTAATTATGAGGATGCTCAACTTGTACTACATTATTTCAAAACTCCTTTTTGTGTCTGAAGGTTTATGATTCTAATACAGAGGTTGCCAAACTGAGGCCCATGGGCCAAATCTGTCCTGCTTGCTTTTGTTAATAAAGTTTTACCGGAACACAGCACATTCGTTTAAGTACTGTCTATGGCTGCTTCTGTGCTATAACAGCAGAGTTCGATAGTTACGACAGAGCTCATGTTGCCTATAAAGCTGAAAATTTTTACTATCTAGTTCTTTACAGAAAGTTTGCCAAGCCCTACAAAATTAGGGATAAACCACATTACTTTCTGAGAGACAGCCACATTCTTAACACAGAAGACTCAAGCGAGAGAAAAAAAAAAACATGATTACTTAGGATGTCACCACAAGTGAAGTGACAGAATACTAGAATCAACTATGAGAAATTATTATAGACAGGCTTCTATACTTAAGCAACTAGAATAAGGAAAAAAAGGTATTTTAGAAGGCATATTTGGAATTGACTAAGAAATATGATCTGGGATTTTTTTTACACAACTCTGAGTGGTTTAATGTGGGTAAAACATACCAAAATTTAAATTCTTCCTCTTTCTGAAATAATTTTACATTAATTTACATTAAGTCAAACTTCTATATTACGTATCTGTGCCAAATGATCAATATTTTATTATAAACAATTCTAGGTCAGCAATAAAAAGCATGTGCTAATGCAGGCAATTTTATAAAATATTAAATCCAAAAAATTCTCTTGCTATTAACTAAATAAGGCAAGAAATCAGGGGAATGTCAGCAAAAATCGAGGTAGAATGAGGTATGTAAATTAAATACTTATGTATGTATTTTAAAAAAAGAGAGAAAGCATTATTACCTTCAGACAAGTTCAGTTTCATAAAACTGATTTTCAAAGTGACATGCAAGGACAGAAGACAAAAGCCTTAGTTCAAGCCTTTCTTGGTAATGCAAAGCTCCTCATTATTGTCTGATGTCAACCCAAAGAATATACCTTCACAATTATCCTTTAACATGTTTATCCTTAAAATTCCCTGTAAAGATATATACATATGACTTTCTCTCTTTTGTATTTCAAATTCTTTGGCAATTACTTCTTTCCTTGGTGATTTGTTATTTTGTACAGGTCTACTCTTAATGCAATTGTTCCACAAAAATCAATTCACATTTAAAATACACTACAATGGTGTGCTACTTAAAGAAATTACACTTACATCTGGTAAAGGAAAGGCTCTTGCAAAATTCACACCTGGCAAAGGAAAGGCTCTTCTTTTAAGAAAATAACTCCTTCATGTGTTGTATTTTAAATCTAAATTTTTCTCTTCTTTTTTTTAGAGACAAAGTCTTGTTCTGTTGCCCAGGCTGGAGTGCAGTGGCGTGACCTTGGCTCACTGCAACCTCTGCCTCCCGGGTTCAAGTGATTCTTCTGCCTCTGCCTCCTGAATAGCTAGGATTGTAGGCATCCGCCACCGTGCCCAGCTAATTTTTGTATTTGTAGTAGAGACAGGGTTTCATCATCTTGGCCAGGCTGGTCTCAAACTCCTGACCTTGTGATCCACCTGCCTTGGCCTCCCAAAGTGCTAGGATTACAGGCGTGAGCCACCATGGCTGGCCTCTAAATTTCATATATTGTGTTCGCTTAAAGTAATATAGCATTCACCAATTACTTTAACAAACCACCTCCATGAAAACAAATGTGAAAAAAATGCATATATTGTTGAGAAAGTATAATCCTAAAAATTCTTTTTTTTTTTTTTGAGACAGAGTCTCGCTCTGTCGCCCAGGCTGGAGTGCAGTGGCCAGATCTCAGCTCACTGCAAACTCCGCCTCCTGGGTTTACACCATTCTCCTGCCTCAGCCTCCCGAGTAGTTGGGACTACAGGCGCCCGCCACCTCGCCTGACTAATAATCCTAAAAATTCTTATTCCTGGGAATATACAATGAAAACAATTCACATAAAATGTTGATTTTAAATGGCTGAACAGCTTACTGGAGTAAATTTTATATACCTTGGACTTGAGGGAACCTTCCCAATTTTCATCCACAAACTTCAAGAATAGCTCCTGCATACAGCTACAAAAGGAAAAACAGGAATTTTAAAAATTGGTATAAATTAAAAATGTACTTATAAAATAAATATAAATTTTCACAGTATAAACACTACAGTTAGCAGATATATAGATATATAGTTATACAGTTATACAGTTAGCAGATATATAGATCAAAGAAATGTCAAAGCTGGTTAGCTAGCAGTTCCGGTCTAACAGAAGAGAAGATGGAGGCCCAAGTATAATAAATGATAGAGGAACTTCCAGCCTACTTCAATTACTCTTAAACCTACTCAAAAAGACTGAAGTAGATATGGAAATTTAACAATAAACTTTAAATAGGTAAGATATCCTAGGAAGCTCTACAAAATACTAAATATTTCCTACTTTTTTTTTAGGGTGATAAACTGAATATAGGTATATATCATCCAAGATAGTTACTTAATAAAAATTCTTTCTGGTTGCTTTAAAGTGATCAAAGTTTTAAAATTAAAACAACTGTTATATAAAGTACTATGTAGAGATATTATAGAAAAGCAGTAAAATCTCCATTATAAGAACTCAAATGCAAATATTTTCCTTTAATGAAATTTAGTGAAAAGAGATTCATGGTAAATATATCATCATTTTCTACCAAGAACCCTGCACATTCACTTTATAGTAAAAGCAATCATTATAAGAACACTCAAATGCAAATATTTTATTGCATGAATTCAGCTGAAATGGAATTCCAAAATGGTAAAACAATCACTTTTTTTGTAGTTGCAAGAGCCAATGACCATATTCTTTTTATAGGGCAGGAATAATAACTTGGAAAATGCTGTGGACCATAAGAGAAGGCTGGCAATTTTAAGAAACATAATACAATATCCATGTCTCATTTCTTCTTGAGCTTTTAGCATTTGGTTTTTTATGGAGGTTTACCAGAAAAGATGGACTTTTACTTATTTCAGCGTTCTAAGAATTTAATTTGAATTTTTAAATTTAATTTATTTAATTAAAAAAAAAAACATGCCCTATGCATGTTTATTTAAAATAGTTTGGAAAATACAGAAAGGCACAAAGTAGTGATTTAAAAACCACCTTAATGTGACCTAAAAAGATAATGATTCTTAACAGTTTGATGACTTTGGGCTAAATCAATTCTTATGTTTTTGGTGAGTCACTGACCCTTCTGAGAATCTGACAGAATTTTGCATTAATGCAGGCTGTTCATGGACTCTGAAACCAATGGTGGATTTCAGATTAAGAATTCTGATGATCTCTAAGGTTCACTGCAGCAATAAAACTTTAAGAATAGGTTAATTTGGCTGGCATGGTGGCTCATGCCTGTAATTGCAGCTCTTAGGGAGGGTGAGCCGGGCAGATCACGAGGTCAAGAGATTGAGAACATCCTGGCCAACACGGTGAAACCCTGTCTCTACTAAAAATACAAAAATTAGCTGGGTGTGGTGGCAGGCGCCTGTAGTCCCAGCTACTCGTGGGGCTGCGGCAGAAGAATCGCTTGAACCCGGGAGGCGGAGGTTGCAGTGAGCCGAGATCACACCACTGCACTCCAGCCTGGCAACAGAGCAAGACTCTGTCTAAAAAAAAAGAAAAAAACCTTATTTCTATGCAATAAGTTTCTTTTGAAAAAGATTTGGCTAATCTTGGTTAGAACTCCAGAAAAAAAAATTATTGAAAAATATAAGGCCATATTACCAATAAGCTAATGAAGCGATGGTCAACATTACTGGAGATTAGGGAAATGCATATCAAAACCACAATGAGATCCCACTTCACACCACTGGGATAGGTATTATTAAAAAAAAAAAAAAAAGATGCGGATGTGGAGAAATTGGAACCCTTGTACACTGCTATTGGGAATGAGAAGTGGTCCAGTGGCTATAGAAAATGGAATTGCAGTTTTTCAAAAAATTAAAAATGGAATTGCCACATGATCTGCAATTCTACTTCTGGGTATATACTCAAAAGAAGCGAAAGCAAGGCATCAAACAGATATTTATACACCCATGTTCATAGCAACATTATTCACAATAGCCAAAAGGTGTTTTCCCACTCATGTGTTCATTAACAGGTGAATGGAAAAACAAAATATGGTACATACATAAAACAAAGCATTATTCAGCTTTTAAAAGAAAGGAAAATCTGACCAGGTACAGTGGCTCACGCCTATAATCCCAGCAATCTGGGAGGCCGAGGCGGGCGGATCATCTGAGGTCAGGAGTTTGAGACCAGCCTGGCCAACATGGTGAAACCCCGTCTCCACTAAAAAATACAAAAATTAGCCGGGCATGGTGGCAAGTGCCTTAAACCCAGCTACTTGGGAGGCAGAGGCAGGAGAATCGTTTGAACCCAGGAGGCGGACGTTGCAGTGAGCTGAGATAAAGCCATTCCACTCAAACCTGGGGGACAAGAGCGAGACTTCTCCCAAGAAAAAAAAAAGAAAAAAAAATTCTGACACATATTACAACATAAACGAATCTTATTACAACATGACATCTTGCTAAGTGAAATAAGGCAGTCATAAAAGGACAAATATTTAAATGAGGTAACCAGAGTAGTCAAAAATTCAGATATAGAAAGTAGAATGGTAGTTGTCAGTGGGGGCAAGGAATAGGTAGCCGTTGTTTCATGGGTATAAAATTTCAGTTTGGGAAGACTCCGGGGAAAGATGGATAACACGGATGTACAACAATGTGAATGTACTTAATACCATAGCACTGTACACTTAAAAATGGTTAAAACAGTGAATTTTATATACATTTTACTATAATTAAAAGCATGTAAGGCCATATTTAGATTTGGTTATTAGAGTTATCTTTTGCTTATAATCCTTTAGAAATTCTTGGTGGAGATTCTACTACCTTACCTAATGGTATTTCTCTACACCACTGTTTCTTTATACATGATACTGTGGGAAATGATAATGATTGTACGGAGCACTGGAGTAAAAGGATGAAGCAGCTTTTAACTGGGCAAGACTAGCCTGGGAGCCCTGCTTACCCCAGGCCCCACTTGGTTGTCTCAAGGGCTCAAGGACTCAGTATCTTAGCACATCCATAACCCACTCATGGGAAGCTTGTCTCTGCACCACAAAATATCAACTGATTAACCAAAAATATTAGAAACATACTCTTTAATGAGCAGGCAGCTCAGATGTGACCTTTTTCAAAAAAACTTTTGTTGATTTCCTAGTGTCAGGTAGTGATTTTCCTAATAAACTTTCATAATTTTGTTCTCATCATAATGTGCATCAAATGGCCTATAACTTGACAGTAGACAGGAAATGTCTTAATTTCCCCCAGAACCAGACACAAAGCTTCTCAACACAGGTGTGCTAAAGGGAGAGAACTATTCATTTAACAAAATTAAATGTCTCTTTTTTCATGACAAAACTTCAAAAATATTTCAAGTTCCTTTGACAAAGTTTGTAGAGCAGTTCCATTCCAGGGTAAGAAAAGAAAATGGATGGAACTCAAAGTTGCAGAACATCATTAAAAGTCAAATTCTAAAAGCATTAATCCGTGTTGTCAGCTGGCATATATATATACACACACACACATATATATATACACATATACATGCATACACACACATATATATGATTTGTGGTGTTCATAGGAAAATATTTGTTTTGCATGGTGAATAAATAATTTAACCACAGATTGTAGTAAATTTAAAATGCTGTATAATCCTAAGTATCTTTGGCACTACATACAAATTCACGCACAATGAAATAGATGCTACTTATAAATAGTAGAAATTCTCTAGTGCATGCAGAAAGGACAGATAAATTCCTTGATTTAACCAAGTTCCAACCTCAGTATTTTACTTTTAAAGTGACTAGCATAAAAAAATTTTAATCTTCAAACATTTAGGGAAAATACCATTACAAGAGAAAATCAAAAGAAGCAAGTCATATAACTTCTAATAGCAAGTTGGTAGGCCTGTTTAAAAATATGAATTAAGAGTCTTACTTGTATAGACAATCTAACTCTAGGCCATTATTGTATTAGGACTAGGGAAATATAAGAAATCATTAGGAAAATATGGGAACGATACACAAACTGCATCTTTTCCCTTTGGAGTCTCTATTTCCATGTAACTTATGACTGCCAGATTTTCCTAAACTTCTGATATGGTTCTCTGGGTAGGGGAAGTAGAAATATCTAACTACCTCAGCTCTATCACTAATGTGCCTTAGTTGCAACAGGATTTTAAAATATGCTAATTTCCCATTTAAAAGGTGATTTTATTCATTAGTCTTCGGAAAATTCCAGCTCTGTGGTTAGTTGATGTTTTCCCAGTTTAAATATTTTAAGTATTACAGGTACTACATGTTGAGCATCCCAAATCTGAAAAAAAATCTGAAATCCAAAACACTTCTAGTCCCAAGAATTCCAGATAAGAGCTACTCAGCCTGTACTGAGATTAGTAAGGGCTTAAAGTGAGGTTTCACATGTAGAAAAAGGCCACACTATTTCTGTAGCTATCTTTGTTATAATTAAGGTCCAACTAGTTGCTACAATAATGTTCAGAAAGTTGGCCTATGCTGTTTCTCACCAGATAGCTAGAGTCCAAAATAAGTTCATTTATAACACTGAACAAAGGTGACACTTGTGAATTACATAAATTTTCTGAATTTCTTAAAAAAGGGCAGTATTTGTTAACTCTTGTGCCATCATCATACCACTACCACCACCACCACCACCACCACAAGTTTATAAACCTGTCCAAGTCAGAAATACTCTACCACTTTCCAGTACCAAGCACTTCAAGTACTTTTGTTGGTAACAATAACCACAGCTCTAAAGAAACATGACCTTAAGAAAACCTTGATAAACTAATTATTTAAGTTGAGTCAAAGTAAGTATCAAATTTTCACATGGCATGGTATAGTGAAAAAGAGTTCAAGTTGTGAAATCAAACATGTATGTGGTACAGTTCTGGCTCGGCCACTTACAAGCAGTATGCCCCCTTTGGGTAAGTCATTCATTGAGCTTCAGTTTACTATTTGAACAAAAGGGTTATTTACCTTTCTTCCAGAGTTGCTACAAAAAGTCACCAAAAAAATCGAAAAGCCTGGATTTTTTAGATGCTCAATACATAACATCTGTTATTATAACCTTAATACTTCCACAGTACTGGTTAAGTTCAAGTTGTGTACATGAAGCCATTTTCATGTCTACTTAATAGAATTTTCAGTTCAGGGACTATTCAGGGATACCATTCATTGTTCGCCTGTAATGAAAATGGCCACTCCAAATTTTCTCAAGCTTTCAAATTCAAACTACCTTAGAGGAGAGTTCTCAACCCTGATAGTACAATAGAATCACCTAGAAATATTTTGAAAATTACGCATCCCTAAAACCTACCCTAGCTAAACTAAATTAGGATATCTGGGGGCGAGATCCACGCATCAGTATTTTTAATTACTACTAATAGTACTTTAATGATTGTAATGGGCAGGCAGGGATGAGGAACACTGCCTTATACTATATTAATAGGGCAAAAATTGCAAAATGGTAAAACAGTAGGCTTTGTGCTCAACAGACTAATCACATTTATCTGAAAAGGTAAACCATATAAACATTGACTGAAGCAAGACAAATGTTACAGTACTTTTTTTTTTTTTTTCCTTTCCTTATGAGGTACTGCTTGTAGCCATTGATTCTCTTTTTGGAAACCCTCTATTTTATTTAAAATCAAAATGTTAGTATTAAAACAATTCCACAGTACCAACAGAAAAAAACTTTTAAGATATTTTAAAACTGTAATTAAACTTGGTTTTATCCTCCTAAAGTGCTAGTTTTGTTTATATTAAAAGAAGTTTTTCAAACCAAGTGAATATAAAACCATTAGCATAATAATTACGAATGCTATGTAGCAATATGAAGAAAATGCTGTTAGGTGAACAAAAGCAAACATTTTTACTGCTGAAGAGAATTCATATCTGAGGAGTAACTGTATTTTATACGTCTATTGAAAGTTTGACCTTAAATAAAATGAAGGGATTTTAAAATAAGGAAGCATGGCTATAGTATGATAAAAGCTGAGCACTGTATTATTTAGATATTCCAATTAAAAATCAATTATCATACACTCAAGTATAAATGAGTCACCTTTCCAAACACTAATAGTATCCAGTATAATTTAAAAAAATCATAGAGCGGAAACATACATCATACAGAAACTATTTTTAGTAAAATTTGGTCAGCAAATTCTCAGGGAAAATGTTATCACCTAAACCATGTTTGGTGATCTACTGGTGTTTTAAATTTGTTGTTCATCATCAAGTCTTCTGCATATTTTCTGATTAATGACACTTTCATACTCACTTTGAGTGATGGCATTCTTACTTAGAAACAATGGATGAATACTGAGGATTAGGGGAAAAAATCAGCATAATTTTAACAAACAAAGCTGGCAAATATAATTCTTCTATACTTGAGATTAAACTACTATTCATCTTGGAGTGCTTTTTACTAAATTCTGAAAAAATACAAAGCAATGAGTTTATGCCTAAGGAAACTCACTAAGTTTAAAACTTATTTTACTATACCATTAAGTGTTATTCCTTTTTGTATCTTTAGTTTCTGCCTTGAGACTGAGAAGAAAAGTTATAAAACAAGCAAGTAACATCTACCTTAATTTAAACTAGGCTCTACAGATGCTAAGAATACACTGGAGGAATCTTTCCATAAAGATACAATGTTGAACTAAAAAACTCAATGAAAATATACCAAAAAAAAAACAAAAAAACTAAAAAATGACAATGACATCAATGCGTTTATATCAGACCATTCTAACTATGAAACCTGAGGGAAAAAAGGATTAGGTTTCTTTCAGTACTGTGATGACAAACAGGAGTTTTAACAGAATTTACATATACACCTAAAACAAGAGGTAAGACTGTAATGATGAGACTCTCATTAAGAAAAAAAAAATGGTAGCCCCCACCCCTATGTATACTTTAGCTACAAGTATGAATGATCCAGGGTCATCACTTGGGAACAATGCGTTCAATTCTGTCAATACTTACGAAATATCGCATGATGAAAAAAAGTAACTTGAGAAAATGAGAATGTGGCCACTATACTTTCTGAGATCCAAATATCCAAAGAATTGGTAAAAATGACTCAAAGCTGCCAGGGGCAGTGGTTCACGCTTGTAATCCCAGCACTCTGGGAGGCCGAGGTAGGCGGATCACCTGAGGTCAGGAGACCAGCCTGGCTAACATGTTGAAACCCTGTCTCCATAAAAATACAAAAATTAGCCGGGCATGGTGGCGGGTGCCTGTAATCCCAGCTACTGGGCAGGCTGAGGTGGGAGAATCACTTGAACCCGGGAGGTGGTGGTCGCAGCAAGCTGAGATCACGCCACTACACTCCTCCAGCCTGGGCAACAGAGTGAGACTCCATCTCAACAACAACAACAACAACAACAACAACAACAACAACAACAACAACAAGTCCTCAAAGCTTGAATACCATAAGAAGTGGTTTTAAATAAAACCAACTAGTCCCTTGGTAATACTAAAAGTATTTTAGAAAATGGAAAACTGAACATGAAGGTCCTAATAATACATGGAAGCAAGGCTGCGTTTCAGAAGAAATCTTTTTTTTTTAAAAAATTTTTTGTAGCGATGGGGTCTTGCCATGTTGCCCAGGTTAGTCTCAAACTCCTGGACAAAAGTGATCTTCCTGCCTTGGCCTCCCAAAGCGTAGGATTACAGGTGTGAGTCACCGTGCCCTGGCAGAAGAAATAATTTCTGTGCATTACTGCTGATATTATCCCTCCAATACCGAACAACCACTACTTGTCATAAAAAGAGAATAGTTAAGATCAACATTTTTATTTTTTGAGACCGAGTGTCGCTCCCATTGTGCAAGCTAGAGTGCAGTGGTGCAATCTCGGCTCACTGCAACCTCTACCTCCTGGGTTCAAGCGATTTTCCTTCCTCAGTCTCCCAAGTAAGCTGGGATTACAGGCTTGTGCCACCACGCCCGGTTAATTTTTGCCATGTTGGCCAGGCTAGTCTTGAAATCCTGATCTCAGGTGATCCACCCGCCTTGGCCTCCCAAAGTACTAGGATTACAGGTGTGCCTGGCCAGTTACGATCATCTTTAAGAAAGACTATAAATATCTGAAAACAAGAAGAAACAAAACTACTAGAACAAATTAAATTATGGTATCTCCCTATAGATAGTAATCATCTAATATATTTGAACTTTAAAAAGACACAAAAATAAAGCTATAATAATCCAAGAGTTTCAATATTATACAACATTTAAGAGCAGCAATATAAAACTAGAAAAAAAAGAAACGAGGCCATTCCACACATTTAAAATTTTTGCTTTACTCTGTCAATATACTATTTTAGAATTCATTATGGGAGCCAAATAAAATTCATGGCCTTTTAAATTAAAACTTTTTTCTTCAAAAATAAAACTACTGGCTGGGTGTGGTGGCTCATGCCTGTAATCCCAGCATTTTGAGAGGCGGAGCTGGGTGGATCATGAGGTCAGGAGTTCAAGACCAGCCTGGCCAAGATGGTGAAACCCTGTCTTTACTAAAAATACAAAAATCAGCTGGGTGTGGTGGCATGTGCCTGTAATCCCAACTATTCGGGAGGCTGAGACAGGAGAATCACTTGAACCTAGGAAGTGGAGGTAGTAGTGAGCTGAGATCGCGCCACTGTGCTCCAGTCTCGGCGACAGAGCAAGACTCCATCTAAACAAGCAAGCAAGCAAACAAACAAACAAAAAACTATTTACAGCCAAGGGGTATGCTTTATTAATAAAGTTATTCTGTTGCTGCCCCTTCTCCCATCCATTACTGCCTTAATGGGCAATAATCTTGTAACTAGCTGGTCTCTTGTAGCCCTCTTGTGTTAAGGTTACCAGTTTCTCAAATAAGAACACTAGGAAGCATCCCCAGTTACCCCTTTTCTCTCCAATTCAGTCTAATAAATCCAATGAAATAAATTTATTGCCTAAATTGATTTCAAATCTGTCCCTTTTCCATTTTTGCAGCCAATGTGTTGGTTTAAGCCCTTGTATCTTGCTCTGGAAAATGGCAATTTAAATTATTTTTCTGGCATAAGTATTCCCCTCTGCTCTATCAACTACTGTTCACACCAATGAAAGTTATTAAAATACAAATCTGATATTGGTTTACTCTTTGTAATCCTTTAATTTTGTCCCCTGCATATAGAATAAAGCTCAACTTCTTATGAAGGTATATAAGGCCCTCTATTATTTGGCCCCTGCTTACCTAATCATCATCTTCTCTCATCATAACCCAGCTATCTGATTTATCTTGGATGGCCATACTCTCATACCTCTGTGCATTTCCACTAACTTTTCCTTTTGTGAGAGAAAAGGCCTTCTCAACCATTTCCAACTTACTGTAAGCATCAACTCCTATATAAGCAAGTGGTGATATTTACCTGACCTGTCAAATGGTTATGTCTTCCTTCTAAGAGCTTTCATAGCATACATGTATGTTTTGTTTACAGCACGTGTCTCATTGAATTCTTTTAAAAAAATCAATGCATGTGGACATAATAAAAAACAGTATAAAAGGGTTATAAAACAAGAAGTAAACATTTCCTCTGCTTCTACTCTCCACTTAATAACTCTTTTTTTCAATATGGAGACAGAGCTCGCGCTGCTACCCAAGCTGGAGGAAGTGGTGTGACCATGGATTCACTGCAGCCTCGACTTCCTGGGCTCAAGTGATCCTTCGGTAACCTCAGCCTCCCAAATAGCTAGGACCACATGTGTGTGTCATCACACCCAGCTATATATATATTTTTAAATTTTTTGTAGAGATGGAGGTCTTGGTCTTGCCATTTTGCCCAGGCTGGTCTCAAACTCCTGGCCTCAAGTGATCCTCTTGCCTTTGCCTTTCAAAGTGTTGGGATTACAGGTGTAAGCCATCATGCCTGGTCTACTCACTAACATTTAAACTGTTTTTAGTTCTGCTGGTCACTTCCATAAAGATTAATATGGTTGTATCTATAGTTCATGAGCTACCAACTTTAAGAGCTCTATTAGTTCTCCTTTCCTTCCAACTTTCATTTATTTTATTTCTAATTCTTTTAGTGGTTACCTTCATAACATTAGATATTACATTTTCGTCCAACAAACAGAATATCGTATCGACTGTGTTCTGGCAGTCCAGTTTCCATGCCTATTTTTTCTTTTTTTTTTTTTTAGATGGAGTTTTATTCCTGTTGCCCAGGCTGGAGTGCAAAGGCACGATCTCGGCTCACTGCAACCTCTACTTCCTGGGTTCAAGCGATTCTCCTGCCTCAGTTTCCCGAGTAGCTGAGATTACAGGCATGCGCCACCACGCCTGGCTAATTTTGTATTTTTAGTAGAGATGGGGGTTTCTCTATGTTGGTCAGGCTGGTCTCCAACATCCAACCTCAGGTGATCCGCCCACCTTAGCCTCCCAAAGTGCTGGGATTACAGGCATGAGCCACCACACCCGGCTTCCATGCCTATTTTTTCTACTCCTTGGAAGACAAGGAGTCTTATTTTTCTTTGATCTTATCCCAGGAAGAAATATTTAGTGTATAAATGGAAAGTTTATTTTGATTCTGAGGTGCTTATGTCTAGGAAATGTAGTTGTAAGGCAGTCTGAATTACTTTAAGGGTTTATTTTTGTTTTGAGCATTATAATCTGCAAATGTGGCAGAAAGTTGTAATATGTTTAGATAGAATCTGATCCTAATTTGTAATTACGTAAAACAACTGACTGCATTTATATTTCATATTAAAAGCAGATATAAACAATTTTAAATAATATTTTGGGTTCAATTAAATAACTTCATAAAATAAACTTTCAAACTTCTGTTATACAAATACATGAAACATACGTTGATAGCCACTTAATTTACTGTATGACCTTAGGTAAGATCTCTATGCCTAAGACTCAACTATGAAATAAAGATAATAATGGAATTTACCGAGTTGTTGTGAAGTTCTATAAATTAATTCATTTAAAGTGGTTGGAACAGTACTTTCAGATAACAATGAATGTTAGTGGTTTTATTTTTTAATTATTTTACTTAATTATTTTAATTAAGCAAACATTTATGTTATTATTTAGTTTTTTTTCTTGAGATGGAGTCTCACTCTGTTGCTCAGGCTGGAGTGCAGTGGCGTGATCTCGGTTCACTGCAACCTCCGCCTCCCAGGTTCAAGCGATTCTCCTGCCTCAGCCTCTGGAGTAGCTGAGATTACAGGAGCCTGCCACCATGGCCAGCTAATTTTTTTGTATTTTTGGTAGAGACAGGGTTTCACCATGTTGGCCAGGCTGGTCTCAAGCTCCTGACCTCAGATAATCCGCTCCTCCCGGGCCTCCCAAAGTGCTGGGATTACAGGCATGAGCCACCGCCACTGGCCTATGTTATTATTTAGTATTACTGCTACTTAGGAGTCTTAGTGATCCTTACATTGAATGTGAACTGTTGCCAAACATTATTCATATGTTTAAAAAAAGCTTCTTTGGGAATAATGCTTTTATATTATAATTAGAATAATATGTTAAAGACATTTAGATTTTTGTTTGCTTTGAAGATATCAGTCCATGTACTGATGCTTACAGACGCACAACAAAAATGAAGCTATTTTAAGCAACTGTGAAATTTCTTTAGCAACTACAATTTCACGCACAGTTAGCTTAACCTCCATTTCATCCTTCCATGTTTTACACATCAGTAGCATTCTCTTTCTGACAGCCTGAAGCTTAAAAGTTGCCATTGTCTTGAATAATGCTGTTTAAGCTGACTTATGAATTACTCTGCAACTAGCTACACAATAGCCATGAAAATTGAAAACAACTAAACGTTTTGATGCGTTTTTATCTGAATTAAGAAAAATTATGTGATTTATATAAAATGTTATCTCGCTGGGCCTTAAATAAAGCCCAATTTGGGGACATATTCTTGAAAAACACCAAGTGACAGGAGCCATTAAAGTCTGTGATAAACTGAGAAATAAGGATTTGGTACTTTTAAATAAAAACTAGTAATGAAATTCTATTAATATTGTTAAGTATAAATGGCAAAAGGGGCCTTCGGAAAGCTAGCCCAGTGTTTTATACGGAACTCATTCAACTTCTTACAGTAACTCTGTGAAGCAGGTCTTACTATTAACATTTTCAAAATAAAAGGTAAAATAGCATAGAGGTTTAAAAACTTGGGGCTCTAGAATCAAATAGACTTGAGATAAAACCAGGTTTTGGTATCTAATTGCCAGCTAACGGTAGGCAGATTATACCCTAGTTTCCTCTTCTATTAAATAGGGATAATAGTATTTACATTATAGGGTTGTTGTGAGGATTAAATAGATAATGCAGGTAAAACACTTAGCATATAACCAGTGTAAAATAAACACTAAGGTAAGGCAATGTAATTATTATAACAAAACTGAAGATCCTGGGGTTATTGCTAGCCCAATCACAAAGTCAGTAAGTAAAGAAGCTGAGACGAAAATTAAACTCTCGGCCGGGGTATGGTGGCTCACGCCACCCATAATCCCGGCACTTTGGGAGCCCGAGGTGGGTGGATCACGAAGTCAGGAGATTGAGACCATCCTGGCCAACATGGTGAGGTGTGTTTAGTCTCTACTAAAATAAAAAAAAAAAAAAAAAAAAAAGTAGCCGGGGACGGTAGTCCCAGCTACTCAGGAGGCTGAGGCAGGGGAATCGCTTGAAGCCGGGAGGCGGAGGTTGCAGGGAGCCAAGATTGCACCACTGTACTACACAGCCTGGCGACAGAGCAAGACTCCGTCTCATAAATAAATAAATAAATAAATAGAAAATTAAACTCTCTCAACAATTCTTATAAAAAGAAAGATAAAATTCTAATGAGGTATACATGTTAATTAATATTACTTCTGTACTGTCTCTTGCCTGTTGGAGTGCATGCAAATATCAAGGCAGAGTGTAATACACATAAAAAATGATAATGCTACTATATAAAGCAGGTGACTTAAAATTAGTCCAGTTCCAACTAGGTAATGGAATGGGAAGTGGAGGGCATCCAATTATATTCATAAATTTATGTTATACACTGCTTAGATCCACTTATTCAATTCTAGTATAAGATTAATATTGAAGATAAAGATTTTTATTATTTTCCTATTATCTGAAAAGTAGATCTTTAAAAGAAAACAAAAGGCTTTTATCAAATCCCTGACCTGTTGAATTATTTGCCAGAAAAAGTAATGGCATGATTTGCTGATCTGCAGCGTATGCTTCTACTGGTATTTTGTGAAGGGGACCAAGATGTTTTAAAACTCAGATAAATCTCTTCTCAACCTGGAAGACTTTTTTTTTTTTTAATATTACTTTTAAGCTTTTCTCTTCCCAATTTTTCTTAAACCTTTGAAATCTGTTACCAAGTGATAGGTTACACGTATAAATAAGTAAGAGAAGAATGTTAGTAGAAAATTTGAAATAATTGCGATTAGTTTGATAGCTTGTTTTGCTTTTCTAATAAAGTAATTATTTTACATTACAAACATATAGCTCAATTTATTTTCTGCTATAATGTTACTTCTAATTTAAAAAATATCATTGTTTCCTCCTGATCTGTCATCTGAATAGTGAAAACCAATAAATAATATATTTTTTTTCTAAACTGACTTTAAAATATGAGTCTCCTTCAATTTTCTGACTAGGTTTGTCACAGAAAATTGAGCTCCACCTTGACAAATGGGTGTGTTGGCTTATGCTTGTAATCCCAGTGATTTGGGAGGCCCATGGGGGAGGAGAGCTTGAGGCCAGCAGTTCAAGACCAGCTTGGGCAATATGGTGAGACCTTGTCTCTACAAAAATACAGAATTAGCTGGGGGTGATGACGTATGTCAATAATCCCAGCTACCTGGGAGGCTGAGGCGGGAGCATCACCTGAGCCCTGGAGTTGGAGGCTGCTATGAGCTATGACTACACTACTACATTCCAGCCTGGGCAACAGAGGGAGACCCTATTTCTAAAACAACAACAACAAACAAACAAACAAAAAACTAGAGAAAATTAAGCTCCACTTTAACAATGGTCTTGAGAAATTTTTTTATTAGCACAACCTTTTTTCCTCCAAATGCAATCTTTCATACATTTTAATGTGATCAAAATGGCACACATTTATAAAGTGGAAAATTTGTAGTATTTTCCTCTTTAAAATGTGTCAATTGAAAGGACTTAAAATTTGAAACTAGGATTATGTTTGACATAGTTTATTTCTGTATTTTGTTTCACACAAGTAGTTATAAATAGTAAAAATTTTCATACTAATTCTGCAAGAAGATATTTCCTCTTGATTCAACTAATCCAGGAACTTGAAAGTGGAATAATAGAAAACATTGCTCCAAATTTTTATCACTGGCAAATCTGATTGTTTATATTTCATATCTATTTTCTTTTACCCTACGTTGTCAACAGCAATTATTATCATGCTATTCTGAGTTCTCCAAATTTTCTATTCTTTCTTGCTTTTATCATCAGCAAACTGATTACTATTACTACTATTACTGCTGCTGCTGTCATCACCACCTGCAGCAAATATTTACCTACTACTTGTTATACACTAGGCACAATTTTAAGCAATGTATGCATATTAACTTATTTAATCCTCGTAATCACCCTATGAGACAGGAACTATAATTATCCCCAATTTATAGTTATAAAAACAGACACACAGTAATCAGGTAATTTGTCCAAGAACACTCACTGAGTAGCAGAGAATATCTGAATCTAGGCAGTCTGATTCTATAGTATATCTTAACCACTAGTCTAAACTTCTTTGCATTTTAATCAAGACTGAAAAATAAATTAGGTGGAAATAATTTGTTTATTATTTCACAAAGATAAGTATCAACTAAGTGAATTCTTATCTCCAGAGGTGCTCCGGTTTGGTACCAGCTTGCCCTTCAGAATAGTAGTTCAGAAATAAGGCAAGTATAAACGCAAAAGACTAAAAATGCTAAAACCAATTAGATCAAAATATTTTGAAGGAGGAAGAAAGAAACTACAAGGACCTTGGGAAACCAAGATCTAAAAAAGAAAAGGGACTAACTAAAGAAATAGGGGGATATAGGCTGGGCGCAGGGGCTCACGCCTGTAATCCCAGCACTTCGGGAGGCCGAGGGGAGTGGATCACCTGAGGTCAGGAGTTTGAGACCAGCCTGTCCAACTTGGTGAAACCCCGTCTCTACTAAAAATAAAAAACTAGCTGGTGTGGTGGCAGGCAACTGGAATTCCAGCTGCTCGGGAGGCTGAGGCAGAACTGCTTGAACCCACAGGAGAATTGCTTGCACCCGGAGGTTGCAGTGAGCTGAGATATTGCCACTGCATTCCAGCCTGGGCAACAAGAGCGAAACTTTGTCTCAAAGAAAAAAGGGGGGAGGGGAGGGGCAGATACAGTTAGGGAGAAAAAAGTTCTAAAATAATGTCTGAAAACAGCTGAAATCATTGTTATGAAGAACCTTGAGTAAGGAAATAATTAAAAAAAGCACCTAGCAGCCATAAGCAAGTTCAAGTTCACAGAATTTGCAAGATTATAAAAAGAGAAAAATAACCCACTTATTTAACCCACTAAAATACCACACATCTTAGAAAATAGTGAGTAGTTCAAAATTCTAACAGAAAATATTTATATGTATCCCAAGAAAATCCCAGCAAACAATTTTAATCTCATGGTCATGTACACTTTGAAAATTATCTATTAAGGTGAGTGGTCAAATTGGAATCACTAAAAGTTGTGCTAAATCATTAACATGATCTCTTTTTAGATAGATTTGGGATGCTTATGGCATCCTTGTAAGTAAAATGTAGAAATGGGAGATCTATATTTGTAGTTAGATAATTATAACCAAAGAGTGTTACCAGTGGATAACTGCCAACATGGAGACAAGTTTCCTTATTCTTTCAGTTTTATAAAAATAGATTTCCGGATATAAGTGAAATATATGAAAAATATATTTATCAAGTAGCTACAAAGTTAAGTATATTTTCAATATAGCTTTTAAAAAATCACCTTTTCCAACTTGTTCTTAGTAAAAACAGCCTTATTCAAGGGCAAGAACTTATGAAATACTGTGTGCTAAAGGCTGGAGATTCATAAACATTAAAAAAAATCAAACAGCAGGCTGGGTATGGTGGCTCACGCCTGTAATTCTAGCACTTTGGGAGGCCGAGTTGGGTGATCACCTGAGGTCAGGAGTTTGAGACCAGCCTGGCCAACATGATGAAACCCCGTCTCTACTAAAAATACAAAAAATGATCTGGGCGTGGTGGCTGGTTCCTGTAATCCCAGCTACTCAGGAGGCTGAGGCAGAACTGCTTGAACCCAGGAGGTGGAGGCTGCAGTGAGCCGAGATTGCACCATTGCACTCCAACCTGGGCAACAAGAGCGAAACTCCGTATTGGTGGTGGGGAGTAAAATCAAGGAGCGTTACTTTTTGGGAGAGAAAGAAAAGCAAAACAACAGATATGATATAGTGTAAATCAAAGTATCCCTAAGTGCTTTGGGAATACAAAAGTGTAGCTAACATAACCTGGGAGTGATAGTGGTGGTATGTAAGGTTGGGGAGAAGTCTAAGAAGATGGGAAAGCTGAGCTAAATCTTCTAAATCATCTAATGTAGAGGTGGTTTACTCTAGTAATTGAGGAATAAGGATATAAAATATCTAGGGGACTGCTTACCTAGTATCTACCTCTGCTCTTTACCTGAGAACTGCTTCATCTGTCTGCTTTCCAATACACCATTCTACACAGCTACTGTGCAGCTCATAGGTTCTTGCGTTATTCCACAACCCTAGCTAATAACTGGTTAGTGATCCAACTAGGACAAATAGCAATCCTTGTCAAAAATATTTTTTAAAAGCCAGTAGCGAGACAAAGAATAAGCAAAAGCAAAAAAGAGGCTGCAAGAGCCTGTCAGTCTCCGATTTTTAGCTGCTCCTTCCTCCCAGGTTGCTGCTCAACTGTGGAGTCCAAGAGTCAAAAGATTAACTACTTTCCCTAAACCAGCTAAAATGTTGGACAAGGAAGTTCAAATACAAGATCAACGGGAAGAGTTATACTCAACTAGACTGGGTATCTTTACCCTTCTATCTTAAGATTCAATATATAAAGCTATAGTCACTTATATTCCTTAGTAAATACTAACTGTATAAAAACAGTACTAAAATTTAAGTATTTTTTGTTTCATTAGTTTACATTTTCTTCAAGTTACAAATTAGTTATGATTTTTACAATAAGTCAACATCCTTACCAATGTGTGTTAACTATACCTGGGTTGTAAGCAAAGCTATTTAAAACAGTAGTAAAATAATTTACCAAAAATCTCATTCTAGCTTGTATTTGAGATGCTGAGTAGGTCTTTTATGATCAAAACTCAAGGGGAGGGAGACCAAATAAAAATAGTGGAATATCAATCAGCAGAATGACAAGGGGTTTCAAAGTCATTTTCTGCTTTTATTGGGAATAATTTATAACAAAAATTTTATGCTTCTGGCTACCAAAGGCTAAATTCACTTTGTTAAAAAAGTTACCATTGGTAAAAATGAGTCTCATCCTTGGATAGACCTATATAAAGCATCCAACTAATTAAGAACCAAAAATGAATGTCCTAGTAACATTTTAAAATTATATACAAATAGCTAAAGCATTCTATATAAACTACAACTTTCTCTTCTTTTTTTTTTGAGACAGAATCTTGCTCTGTTGCCCAGGTTGGAGTGCAGTGGTGCCATCTTGGCTCATGGTAACCTCTGCTTCCCGGGTTCAAGTGATTCTCCTGAGTAGCTGGGACTACAGGTGCGTGCCACCACACCCAGCTAATTTTTTCTATTTTTAGTAGAGATGGGGTTTCACGGTGTTAGCCAGGATGGTCTCAATCTCCTGACCTCGTGATCCGCCAGCCTCGGCCTCCCAAAGTGCTGAGATTACAGGAATGAGCCACTGCACCCAACCTGACTTTTTAAAGAATTTATACTCACAATGATTTCCACACGCACAGAGCTATGTTTAAATATATACATCTTTTATGAGACAGGGTCTCCCTCTCCTGCTCAGGCTGGAGTACAGTGGCATGACCTCAGCTCACTGTAACCTCCGCCTCCCAGGCTCAAGCTATCCTTCCACCTAAGCCTCCTGAGTAGCTGCGACTATAGGCGTACACCATCACACCTGGCTAGTTTTTGTATTTTTTGTAGAGACGGGGTTTCACCGCGTTGCCCAGACTTAAGTATTTTTAATGTAAGGCACTGGTCTACATATTAGACTTTTACTTTTATTGACAACTAAATTAAACTGTGATTTTAAATTAAGCCTTAAGCCAGAGTTGAGTGACACAGGAAAGTATATATGTTGTATCATCCACGATCGTGTACCAAAAATCCAGAGAACAATACTGCATAGATTAAATCTAGCACTATTTCTATACTTGCATGTGGTTTGCATCTAAATGGGAGGATTGCCCCAACATGCCATACTTTTATACTTCCAGTAATATTTTTAAAGTGTTTTTTGCTGTTTTGGTTTCACTAGTCTTACTGAAAAAAATAAAAAAAATTCACCAGTTTTGTGCAAAGAGTGCTAGTCAATGCTAATAAAAACTACATCTTAGAGATTAGGGGCTAGGAGCAAAGTAAAAAACACTGGATTCAGTGTAAAAGATGCATTAAGACAGGCTTACTTGTACTTAGATACGATAATCACTCCAGCTTGTAATTAGTTGGGCATATATTAACCGGTAGATCTACTGTTATTGCTGAGCTGCAACTGCTGAAATGTGTCAAGATACAACATATAACTCCATTAATAATGAAAACTGAGTAGGAATATAATTAATTTTAGAAGTGCATGGTGCAAGTTTGGTTCTACTAAACTTACACCAAAAAACTGGGGTATTGTGAAGAACTACTAAGAAAAGGCAGTAAGTAAAAACAGCTTTTACAAGCATTTGGTTTACGGTTTCAGCAGATCTGTTATCAAAGAGCAGATCTCTCAGTTTACCCTAATCACAAGGGGATGCCTACGGTAAACACTGTTTATTATAAAACGCCCCTTGTTCTTTAGTCCTTCTGAGTATGGTGTTTCAGTGAAAAAGAATGTTGGTTGAGTAATAGTACAACCCACAGAATAGCTTAAAGGAAAGGATGACTCATACAGATTTATTCAGCAACTTGTCCCATGTGAATACCTTAGCAAAAAGAACGGAGGGGCAGCAAAAGGTCTACTAAACTAGTTAAGTTGTATGTCTTAAATCTATTTAAAATCAAGTTTAAAAAACCTGTTTAGATTTTATTTACGTGCAATAAAAAGACTAACTTACACGTAAAGAAATCTTCTAAACATTAAAATGTTTTACTGGTGTATGTGAATCAGTAAAGTGAAAACATGTAAGGCTTTGCAAGCCATTTTGAGATACTTGGAATTTCAGGTTCAGATATGGAGAAATCAAGGGTTAAACTTTGGCTGCATACAACATTTGAAAGCTTGCCTGCTTATTTTTCTTTTAGAATTCCGAAAATGTACTTACTGTTAAAAATAAACCTTTACTACCAATAATAATAACATATCATTATGTCTGAATGCTTTACAAACCGTAGTACTTCAAACAGAATTCAGCATGTACAAGTCAAAGACAGTATTTAGAAGGAAACAACAGAAATATGCTAACATTTTTTTCTCACCACAAACACAGGCATCTTACCAATTTAATTTTAATTGGATATCACAAATGATCTTTACAGTCTACTTTATAATTTAAATGGATCGAAGGGTTTTGATGAAAATATTTAAAAGATGAGCAAGTTCACTATTAATTTGTTTGAACAGCAGGTTTTAAACACAGTAGGTTTACCTGGAGAGACTGGACTACCTATCCTTCTGTTTTCAGATGTTAAAGGAGAGGGTAGGTGTCTCCAATTACTAGCAATAGGTGTGTAAAGTAACAGTCCATACACGTTTTAACCAGATTTAACGTTATAATTTATTGTAGACAATTAAGTGCCAGGTATTATGTGCTTTACTTTCATTTCAAGTTTCATCCAACACTGGGTTCTTACTACAAATGAATAAAGGCACCTATTTTTTTTTGCTTAATTTGGCCAGAAGTTAGGAAGACTGGAGAACTATAAGATCCAAGCATGTTATAGGGATTCTACTTCCCCTTTGCTTGACAATCATGGTGGAATGGGATCCTGGTATGCAACCACACTTTTCCTTCATATTTGCTTTGATTGATCTAATAGGCCAGACAAGAAATCAGTTGAGTTTTACTAAAAAGTGTAAAAGCCAGAGGCTTCTTTACACTTAAATTGATTAAGCAACTTACATTTTACCTTATCTCAACTAAACCATCCAACAGAAGGAATATACTAGAAAACAGTACCTTTCTGGTTTCAAATTGTGCTTCCTCCTGACAGCATCCTCTGCAATCAGGATCCAGCTGAAGCAGGTTGAACTGTCCAAGAAGATCACAAGAGCTGCAGAGCAAGTTGCTAGAAAAGCCTAACTCTCTGCATGCCTCTGATGAAAACTCTGCCCCAAAAGCAGAAACCTGAAAATAAAAAATGCGGAAATAAAACACAATTCCATGTTTATATTACAAAGTTTCCCAAAAAGAGAACATGGGGTTGTCAAAAACTAACATTGAAGACAAGTTACTGAAATGTTTCTTTTGGAGATAAATTCTTTTAAATTTTAATTTAATCTAATTTTTTTTTGAAATGGGAGTCTTGCTGTCACCAGGCTGGAGGGCAGTGGTGCAATCTCGGCTCACTGCAACCTCTGACTCCTGGGTTCAAGCAATTCTCTTGTCTCAGCCTCCTGAGTAGCGGGGATTACAGGCGCACGCCACCACGCCTAGCTAATTTTTGTATTTTTAGTAGAGACGGGGTTTCATCATGTTGGCCAGGGTGGTCTTGATCTCTTGACCTCGTGATCCACCTACCTCCTCAGCCTCCCAAAGTGTTGGGATTACAGGCATGAGCCACCACACCCAGCAATAAATTCTTTTTTAAACTCTGCAACCTTAAACAATAGTCTGGTTTCTCCCACCTCCCCTACAAGCTTTTTTTCTTAAACATCTATCATCTTTCAGCTTAGCTAAAACACGGATTAACAAGAAAAGATATATCATTGTTCATGATGTTTATTACATAATATTTTCTTAAAGATTTATTGTTTTAAAAAGGAATTTTCTTATAAGAAAAAATAATTTTAGTTTCATTTTAAGAACTCAACATCTTGTTCATATGGGTCTATGGAGTAAGATTAACTGTAGGGTTTATCTACAGTCACATTCTATACTTGCATTATATTTGTACTTAGATAGAATAAGGACGGGAAAGGGGATGGTGTAGGCAAGAGCATGCCAGAATTCAAGCTTTTGATTTTAGGTAATAGTGCCACCACTTACAAGATGTGTGACCCTGGGCAAACTATCCTCTCCAAGCTTTGATTTCCTCACTCATAAAGTAAGGGGCAATACTTCCTACATAAAACAGATTACTATGGTTACTTTATATAAATCATTACATTTAATCAGAGATGATTTAATCAATCAGAATGGCTGACAAAAGCAGGCTTTCAGCAATATTCTCTTCCCTCATCCATTCTTTTTTACGTATCAGTGAATGTGGTATACCTCCATTTGTCTAAGGACAATCCCTCTACTTGCTCTTTGGATTCTATCTTCTCTATCTTCACAGATACTTCATTTCATCAATACCTCAACCTTTAGGTATATTTAAGCCCTATGGTCCTAACTGCTCTTCCCACGTTCTGTCATTTCTGAATTGTTACTACAGCTTGGTTTCTATTATTTTTTCCTAACTCCCCAAACTCATTAATATAGCCTGGTTTCTGCTCCTACTATTCCACAAAATTTGCCCAAAATTACCAAATGCAAAGGTATTCAAAATTGTTCTGCTTCAACTACCCCATCCAAAAGCTTGTCCTCCTTTTCTTTTCTCTTCTCTGCATCTCTTAAATGCTATTGTTTCCCACAGTTCTGTTTTTGGCTCTCTCTTAGTTTTACATGCCTTCTATTTATTACTGCATATTTATCCATGGCTTCAGATAAGCATTTATTGAAAACTCTCAAATATTTTTTCTTGAATGTCAGGCTTCCAAAGCCAAAAGTCCACTCAACATCACATTTAGGTGTTGAATAAGCATTGCAAGTTCAAAATCTGCAACAGTGAAACTTAGTTTTTTCTTAAATCTATTATTCTTCCTAAGGTATTCAGTATCTCAGTAAAATGGCACCATTTCTCTGACAAGCTAGTTGCCCAGATCAGTCATCCTACTGATCTACATTCCATATTCTTCACCATTCTCACAACCAATTAATATATTTTCATAATTCTCTTGAAGAGCTCTCAAGTCTTTTCCTGCCTCAGTGGCTTAAATGCTCACTGCCAAGGCTACTTCTCATTACTTCCTCAATTCCTGCAGCTATAAGGAATTCCTATAATACCCTGAAGTATAAAAGCCCTACTCAAACACACTTTTGCTCACAGTCTCCCCTATATTTAAGGTTCTGCTTCCACTTCTTCACCTTGTAATATCCTACTTATTTTCAAGAATCTAATCAGTATAGGTCTTTTAGGAAGCTTTCGCTGACAAAAAATAAATAAATAAATAAGATCTCAATCATTAGCCACAACTTTCTTCGAGAAAGTTGTGCACAGTTGTAAAACAGTACTGTTCATGACACTGTACTATGTAAATCTGACTCCTCAACAATACTATGAACTCGTCTGAGGGCAAGCCTTAGGCTGTTTCTCTGTCTTTCCCTCACTTCTGACAGTTTTCATATATCTGTTGAATACATAAATTGGACAAAGCCACAGCTTCAGGTAGGGGAAATTTCAGATTGACTGCAACTGATTGATCTTCTAGACCAAGGCTCTGCAAACTTTATGCAAAGGGCCAGATAATTATGTTAGGCTTTGTGGCTATATGGTTTCTGTACATCTAGTCAACTCAGCTATGGCAGTGCAAGAACTAGTCATAGATAACACATGAATGAATGAATGAATGACTGTGTCTGTGTTCCAACGAAACTTTGTTTTATTTTGCTATTTATGTTTATTTGTTCCACAAAAACAGGGTTGACTGAATTTGGCCCACCAGCTGCAGTGTGTCAATCCTTTTCTAAACTCACAAGGTAGATTAATATCCAGTGGGCATTTCCCAATGAAAAGAAAATTTAAGTACTTGTTGGCATATTCACTCAAAATGCTGATTTGATATTTTATACATCTTTAATCCTATCTCTGTAATAATATCATATGTATATATTTTTCAAAACAGATGAAACATCCCAGCCTAGTGGGAGGGATCTGAGACTTTATTGGTTAATTTGTGTGGTTGATCTCTCTAGTTTAACTATAAGACACTTGCTACCACACTAGTACTTTGAGTAATTTCTCCATTAGTAAAGTGATCCGCCTCATCTATTTCACAGGTTAATTTGAAAATCAAATATAACAATGAGCAGAATGTGTTTTCCAAAGACAAGACAATCAATACATATCAAAGGCTGCATCAACGTGTACACATCATTTCACATGTTCTTACAATGTTAGTCCTCCACTGAGAAGTGGGGTCTATGTTCCCTCCCCTTGAATCTGGGCAGGGGCCATGGCTGTTTTGAACAACAGAGTTTAAAGGAAGCTATGTGATTCTGAGGGTAGGTCGTAAAAGAGCAAACAGCCTCTGCCTGGCTAGCATTCTTTTTCTAGGAACATCAGCTTTGGAACTTAGCCAATCTGCTGTATAGAAGTCTATACTAGAGAGACAACATGGAAGGGCCCATGTAGAGAGCAACTGAAAACTCCAGCTGACAACCAGTATCAGCTACTAGACATGTGAGTAAACCACCTTCAGATTTCAGGCCCTAATGTTTCAACTGAGGTCTGAGACACCATAGAACAGAGAAGCCATCCCTGCTGTGCCCTGTCAGAATTGCTAACTCACAGAATTTGAAAGCAAAATAACAAACTGTTTTACGCCACTAAATTTTAGGGTAATTCTGTTTTGCAGCCATAGTTACTGAAAGAGGCAGTAAGAGTGAAATCACTTTGGAAATTGTGAACTCCGGAAATTGTGAACTCCTTAACAAGCGTAAAAAACTGTTACCAAAACCGTTAAACAACAAAATAAGAACCTCAAATGAATAATCATGCAATCATACTACTTGGTTTTATTCTGGCATTTACGGAGCACCTACTGATAGGTAGCATGACTATGCAAAACATCGTGTATTTCAAAGTCTTAACACATCTAGATTCAAATGCCATCACAGAGCTACCTTATTTCTACACAGGGAGTATTATCATTTATCTCAGAGTTTTGAGGATTAAAGAAGCAAGTGCACAGAAAGCATCTAGCATCCTGCCGAGTACACAGTAGGTACTGAACACATGTTGGTATTAGGCTCACCTTCCACTGTGAAAGCACACTTAAAAATTACAAAACACTACATAAATGTTTTTATCACTATACTAGACATGGGATAAAAGATTAAGTATAGGGGAGATAGAAGGTATCGAGTTTCTTAAGTAAACACTTTTTTCTAGCTGTTCTATCACTGGTTTTGCAGACTTAAGGCTTTGAATTTAAGGACATCAGAAAGTATTTTTAAGTACCTGGCAGGTAAATGCTAATATATGAGAGTTTGATATTACTCCTGCCATCCTTTTATTGCCAAAAGTAACTGATTGGCATTTAAATTTGCACATTAAGAGCAAATATTAAATTTTAGATTAATTAGCCACACTTGAAAGAAAGACAAAGATTCTAAGGACAGGGTCCTGGCTAGGATAACCATTTAGCTTTCTCTATTTCAAAGCCAAATTGACAAATTAAGTGGTTTGGTTGGGTGCGGTGGCTAACGCCTTTAATCTCAGTGCTTTGGCAGGCCAAGGCGGATGGATCACCTGAGGTCAGGAGTTTCAGATTAGCCTTACCAACATGGCGAAACCCCGTCTCTACTAATAATACAAAAAAATTAGCCGGGGGTGGTGGTGCACACCTGTAATCTCAGTTACTTGGGAGGCTGAGGCACGAGAATCGCTGGAACCCAGGAGGCGGAGGTTGCAGTGAGTTGAGATCGTGCCATTGCACTTCAGCCTGAGTGAAAAGTGTGAAACACAGACTCAAAAAAAAAAAGGCTCTATTTCCTCCTTCTCCATGCATTACTCATTGTTTTATTTTTCTAGTATTAATGAGCTCTTTCTAGATTAGAGCTGGCAGCAGAGAAACCGGATTAACTTTCCTATACCATTACCTTAAAAATCTGATATAGCTATACATTTTGTTACACTTACACCTACATATTCATTGTCTCTTCACTGGTCATTATAACTCTCTGAGCAAACTTCAAATCTGAGACAAAAGCAAACAGATGGGATTACAGAATGAACTCTATGAAAATGAATACCAGAAACATGGCCATTACAGCAAGCTCTTATAAAGCAGCAGATATTTTGTTAAGTACTTTACATTATTATTCCATCTAATCTTAACCATCTTGTGAAACAGGCATTGTTATCACCATTTCATAAAGAAAAAAACAGGTTTTGGATAGTTAAGGTAATTTGTCTAAGACCACACAGGAAACAAGAAATGACAGCATCAACATTCTAATTCTGGCATGCTCTCTATGCTCCTAACTACTGACTACCATATTTCACAGAATCCATGATACACCATTATTGTATGTACCACTAATAACAAAAGCACCAACAATTATAACTGTGTGATCCATAAGACCCAGCGAGATATTAACCTGAGAACAAATGGAGTGGGGGGTATCTCAGAAAGAATGATACACAATTATCATTCTATACTACTTGTTAGTGTAGTGCCTTTTTGAATGAGAAAATATTACATACGATCTGAATGAAGGAGTGAATATCATCACTTAGTTCTGGGGAACGCTAGTAAACAGCTCCCTTAGACTGTACTAAAATATCACTTTTCTATTGCTTATTTAAGCATACTCTATGTATTTTCAGATTAAATCACTTTATATCCAGTTGTTATCTCATTGAAATATTGACAAATATGCAGTTATTAACTTGAAATTAGATAGTGGTAAAAAGTCAACTTGTCTAGTATAAGAAACTCAGAGGTATCAATTAACAAAATATGAGTGTAGTTCCAAAGACAGTTTTATCCATAGCAGTATCTCAATCTCAAAGTGTCAAGAAATTGTTCCCTCATCCCCTTTTAATTCCAGTGGGAGGTTCCAAAGATTTCACTACTGCCAACTTCTTATGCCACCTGATCTTTTTTCCCCCTTGGGCCAACTGTGACATGCAGTTTCCAACTTCTTAGTGTTTTTTTCAACAATTATCTATATCCCTTTTCATTTTCAAAGTTTTTCTTGCTTTCTTAAAAGCACCAGTTACTACAGAAGAGACATGAACAAACCTTAGGGAAGTTGTAACAGTTCAATAAGGGTAAATTGTCCAGCACTCTCTCTTTTCTGAGTCATTTTTGTATTTTTGAGATGGTTGGGCTTCCTCACTGCTCTACACAAATTGCAAATATCCTGTTGACTTTGATGGCATTGAGCAACAACACAGACAAACTGGGGCCATTTACACTTCAGAGGGATTTAAATGAACAAATACATATGAGACACAATGAAGGTAACATAAAATAAAAATGGTTCCTGTATTCCCTTTGGCTACATTCTAATTGGCACGGGGACAGGAGGAGTGGAGGGATACTGAGACACACACACAGAGCTATGATTTGGCTAAGACCGTGTGGATTTGTGTAATACAGTATAAAGTATGATGATACAAGGCCAGGGGTAGTGGCTCAAGCTGGTAATCCCAGCACTTTGGCACGGGGACAGGAGGAGTGGAGGGATACTGAGAAACACACACAGAGCTGTGATTTGGCTAAGACCGTGTGGATTTGCGTAATACAGTATAAAGTATGATGATACAAGGCCAGGGGTAGTGGTTCAAGCTGGTAATCCCAGCACTTTGGGAGGCTGAGGCAGGCGATCATGAGGTGAGGAGTTCGAGACCAGCCTGGCCAACATGGTGAAATCCCGTCTCCACTAAATACACAAAAAATTAGCCAGGCGTGGGGGTGCGTGCCTATAATCCTAACTACTTGGGAGGCCAAGGCAGGAGAGTCGCTTGAACCCGGGAGGCAGAGATTGCACCAATGCACTTCATCCCGGGTGACAATGTGAGACTCAGTCTCAAAAAAAAAAAAAAAAAAAAAAAAAAAAAAAAAAAAGAGGCCGGGCGCGGTGGCGCATGCCTGTAATCCCAGCACTTTGGGAGGCCGAGGCAGGCGGATCAGGAGGTCAGGAGATCGAGACCATCCTGGCTAACACAGTGAAACCCCGTCTCTACTGAAAAAAAAAATACAAAAAATTAGCCGGGCGTGGTGGCTGGCGCCTGTAGTCTCAGCTACTCGGGAGGCTGAGGCAGGAAAATGGCGTGAACCCGGGAGGCAGAGCTTGTAGTGAGCCGAGATGGCGCCACTGCACTCCAGCCTGGGCGACATAGCGAGACTCCATCTCAAAAAAACAAAAAAAACAAAAAAAAAACAAAAAAAAACACACAACAAAAACAAAAACAAAGTATGATGATACAATATGCAAGGAAGAAATTACATCTAACTTTGCAAGTCTGGAAGTGGAATGTGAGTTAAGTTTTGCATTCTATTGAAACATCTTAGTTCAGAGAGAAAGAGATAAAGAAACAAAGGCCAGGAGTAAATTAATTTGCCTTAGTTATTAGAAGATAAAACTAAAAAATATATTTCATTAAAAGTAGTGCACTTTCCACTAAATTATACATCATGAGTATGAATTCAATAGGCAGAGTTTGAGAGAGAAAGGGTGCATATGATGGCTGTCTTTGGGAATATTTGGTGGAATGGTGTGGCTGTGGCTGATAACCCAATAGTTTTATTTGATGGCTTACTGTGTTGTAAGTTAGGATGTTCCATCCTGTGGGGGTCACATTCACAAAAAAACGGATAAGTTGATTCCTGCCTCAAAAGGTTTCAGTCTGGCTGGGCATGGTGGCTCACGCCTGTAATCCCAGCACTTTGGGAGGCTGAGGCGGGTGGATCATGAGGTCAAGAGATCAAGACCATCCTGGCCAACATGGTGAAACCCCGTCTCTACTAAAAATACAAAAATTAGCTGGGTGGGGTGACATGCACCTGTAATCCTAGCTACTTGGGAGGCTGAGGCAGGAGATTCACTTGAACCTGGGAGGTGGAGGTTGCAGTGAGCCGAGATGGCGCCATTGCACTCCAGCCTAGCAACAGAGTGAGACTCCGTCTCAAAAAAAAAACAAACAAACAAAAAAAACAAAACGGTTTCAATCTAACATTTACTTACTAGCTAGAGTTGCACAGTTACCACAAATTTTTGAATCATATCTAAGGCAGAGTCCAAGCATGTGCATTTTTAACCTCTCCTCCTTCCAACAATTTTCATCTACACACCTTCAGTTGGGATCATTGATAACAGAGCTCTATGAAGTTTACTGAAGCTGTTAATAGTTTCCAAACAGATTTCATACTTCCAGGTTTTCAGAACTTGGCTTGTGGGTTCTCTAATTCATCAAACATTTCACTTATACATCAAGTATTGTATTACTCTGTATATGTATCACTAGAGATAAAACAGTCAACAGGAAAGACAGGGTACTTCCCTTTGAGGGTGGGTAGGAGAATGCCAAAGAACAAGAAATTATTAAAGAAAACTATGGAAAGTATCTCAGAGAATAAATATTGATCACCATTGGAGCACATAGAAAGACTCTTAATCCAAACCTGGGGTATAGCAAAGCTTTGTTGGAGGAAGTGATTTCTCTGCTAAGAACAGAAAGAGAGTAAGTAGAAGATAGCCGTATTTTTTTGTTGTAGGATAGGAGAAAGGGAGGAGAGGATGAGAAGATGGGAAGCGGCTTCTAGGTAATGAAAACACCACGTTCAAAGATCTGGTGAGGGAGAATACAGTATGTGAAATAAGCTAAACAAGTGATGCCAATTCTCCACTTGTACCTTTCTGCTCTCCTAATAGACGTAAATGTTGGGGAATAAGCCTGGACAGACAAACAAGCAGCCACTGAAGAGTTTCAATCATGACAGATTTAAGTTTTAGGCAGGTTACTTGATGCACTGTAGAGATTGGAAATGAAATGATGACATGGGAGACCAGTTAAGGAAGCTGTTGTAATTCTAGGCAAAGACAGTGGCCTGAACGTAAGTATTAACTGTGGAAACAGAATTATTAAGTGGATTGGCTTAGAGATTTTTAAGGCTTCAACGACTAATTGAATTCAGAGAGGGAAAGGAAAGAGGATTTAAAATGTCTCTTTTTTGAGATGGAGTCCCGCTGTTACCCAGACTGGAGTGCAATGGTGCGATCTCGGCTCACTACAACCTCCGCCTCCTGGGTTCAAGTGATTCTCCTGTCTCAGCCTCCTGAGTAGGCATGTGCCACCACGCCCAGCTATTTTTATATTTTTACTAGAGAAGGGGTTTCACCGTGTTGGCCAGACTAGTCTTGAACTCCTGACCTCAGGTGATTTGCCCACCTCAGCCTCCCAAAGTGCTAGGAATACAGGTATGAGCCACTGCACGTGGCCAAAAATGACTAATTTTTGGCTTGGGCAATTGGGAAGCCGACAAAGGCAAAGCCAATCATTTAGATTCTGAACACAGCCAGGGATAATTCAAACGGTGAACCAAGAGGCTGTTATTTTTGAGAAGAGAGATATTTATGGCCTGAATGATTAACAACTGGATGGATATGAGATATTTAGGAATTAAAATCAGTAAGTTTCAGTAATTTCCTGGATATGAGATATGTAAGGAAGAGGAGTCAAATATGACAACCAAATTTCTGGCTTGGATTGCGTTAACAGTCACTGTGGTACACTGTTTAATTAATTCTTATCATTATTACATATGGAATTAGTTAATTCCATAAATTTCTCCTCTCCTGGTATGCACACTTTTCAAAGTGACTCTGTCATTCCTTCCATGTAGAGATGGAATCTATTTCCCCATCCCTGAAATGTGAACTAGTCTTGTGACTTGCTTTGACAAATAGGTGATGGAATATATGTGATTTCCAAGGCAAGGCCTTAGGAGGCATTGAAGCTTTTACCCTTTTGGAGTGCTGCCCTGAGAGTGCCACGAAAAGAAGTTGGTCTAGCCAACTGGAAGATGAGAGGTCACATGGAAGAGAACCAAGTCCTGGAGCTGACAGCACCAACTATGAACAGTGGTAACCCTGGGACCTTTCAGTTTAGTTGACCTACTAGGTCAATAAAAAGCATCAATGAGGCCAGGGGAAAACCAACATAGGTGGAGTACTTCTACTCCACTGACCCAGAATTATAAGAAATCATTGCTGTTTTAAGCTATCAGGTTTCAGTGTGGTTACACAGCTACAAGACAACTGACAAAGACAGAGGGAGATCAAAAAAAGACAACCTGAAATGTTATTCTCAAATGACCTAAAGATACGCAAAAACTCTTAAACAGTAGAAGGTTTAGGGAGAGGTGATCCAGTAATTCCTAGCAGCAAATGCCTGAATAACAAGAGCAATGGAATGTTAATTAGAGAAGTTAAGAATCTACCTTTTGGATAAAGTAGCCAAAGCAAACAGGCAGGATGCCTTCAAGCTCTTTGAGAAAGGAAAGTAGAGGTGTTCACAGAGGACTCTGGGGTAGTCCCTCACACCCTCAACCTTGCATAAGTAAATTAAACCAGGTCTCCTTATTAGAGACTGCCTGAAGAATTAAGCTAGGATAAAAAACCTAAAAGCTTTCAGCACTATGCCTAAAATTTTATTATTCACACAGCAAAACATGGATATGACAAAAAATAAGTTAAAAGTACACTTCTCCCATTCAAAGGTATTCTGCCTTTCTCTATTCTGCCAATAGAGGAAAATGAAATAAAAAACATTGCCTTATTTTAAAGACAACGAACATCATTTAAAAAACTAACTTCAAAAATAAATTATACTTTGGTATAGACAGCTCCTTTTACTCCAACAACATTGTTTAAAAGCACAAATCGCACTCAAGCGCAGCCAGTCATATGCGAATAGCAAAAGGAGAATTGAGGTTAAGAGGCTAACAGAAGTGGTGAAAATGAGAGAGCGCGCGCGAGAGAAAGGTAAACAGAAACTGTTCGCCTGGACCAACGACTTGAAGACTTGCCTCTAAGATTTGGAAATCTCGTCATGAGCTCTTGCATTTCTGCCCGTTTAAAAACAACCTTCACTTCTTGCCAAGCTTTATTATTTCCCCCTCCCACCTGGTGTGATTTACAGATTGTTTTTAGCAAGAGCCGTATAAGAGAAGCTAAGTACCCAAGACAATCTGAAGTCAGGAGAAAACTGCTGCCAGAAACCCAAGGCGGGGAAGGACAAGGATCAACCGAGAAATTAAGCCACGTTGCATTCTGGCCGCAGCAGTCATTAAGGAGTCCTCCCTGCCCTTTTCAACCAGGACTGAATGTTGCCTCTTCCTCAGCTGCAATCTCTCCTACTCTCCCTGTGGCAGCTGCGAAGGTGATCTACACTCACCGCTTGAAGCACAGTCGCCAACAACAACCGTAGCCCAAACGTCGGCACCAGCCACCCACTCAGCCCAGCCGCCATCGCTACCATTTTCCGCAGGTTTCCGGCTGCGTAGAAGGACCCCTTAGCTAGGACCGTCCACTCCAGAGCCTGATCCAAAATAGAACGCTAACGGCCGTTGCCCTTACATCTCTTATTTGGAAGTGACAGGTATTAAATAACGGCATATGAGAGCTTAAAAGTCATCAAATACAAAGACAGTCACTGGGTGCTTTCGATTACCCAAATCAGGCACTTTCCTAAACTCCCCACTTCTTTGCTTCTACGGTCTCCTTTCTTTCATTCACGACACTTCGTCGAGCAGCCAAGAAGCCACGCCTTAGCCAGTTTTAGCCCTGCCTTCTCCTCCAAGTTTACCCAATTGAACGTCGTCTTGATTGAGCTCTGTGGCAGAGGAACCCAACCGTAAACCGAACCAAGAGCGAAGCGCAGGGGCTCTTCGGTCCAATAAGCGGACCCAAACGGGAGGAGGGGCGGGGCTTCTGGTTGCCGAGCAGCGTACGCGGATGCGTGCGCGTGGTGGCGGAGGGGAAGGGCGGACGGCGGCTGAGGGCGGCGCAGCCGCAGCGTCTAGTGGAGGGGGCGCGCGGCCGCGAGCAGAAAAATGGGAAGGGAAGGAAGAGAGGAAGGCGGCCAGCAGCAGGACGCGGGGGTCGGGGACTGAGGCAGTAGAGGGAGGCGAGAGCTTGGCAGCCGCTTCGCGCTGTTTGCTGCGCGGGCTTTTGGAGGGGGCGGCCGTTGAGTCGGCTGAGGAGAAGCGGACACCGGCGGCGTTGGTGCTAGCGCCTGGGGGAGGGGGACTGGAGAGGCGAGAAGGGGGGTCGCTGCGGTGGTTCTCTCGCTGTCGCGCTCTCTTTGCCTCGCTCCCAGCTCGGCGGGCTCTTCCCGGCGTCTCTCTCGCCTCCGGGTCCCGCTCCCCGCCCCCCGCGGTATGTCTTGATCCCGAGCAGCGGGTTTCATGGGGCTCCTCAGGATTATGATGCCGCCCAAGTTGCAGCTGCTGGCGGTGGTGGCCTTCGCGGTGGCGATGCTCTTCTTGGAAAACCAGATCCAGAAACTGGAGGAGTCCCGCTCGAAGCTAGGTGAGGAACTGAACTGCCCCAGGCTGAGTGCTGTGGAAGGGGCCGAGGAGGCACTGCCGCCGGAGCAAGTGGGCGTTCGTCTAACCTGGGGTCTGGCTCGGGGGCTGAAAGAGGTTTCAAAGAGAACCGGGAACTAGGGGCAGCGAGAGCACGAGCTCCAAGAATGGGCTGAATTAAGCTTGAGTGGCGTGCTGGGCTCGCGAGGTCACGGGGCAGAGGTTGCAAGGTTGGGCTTCCCGAGCCAAAGGATGCCCCGAAGTAGGTATTCCACGGAGAGAGAGTGAGAGAGAAGACCGAACTCAATGGGGAACGGGTATTGCTGGTGGAGACAGAAGCGCTCAGCATCGCGTGTTCTCTTGGAAGTCGTACAGAAAGCCCTGGCAATGTCAGACGAGGGGTATTCTAATTTGAGCTATGGGCATCTGGATACGAATTCTTTTGGGGGTTCATGAAGGGATAGGTGCGCAGAAATGGAAGGAGATGCTGGGATGATGGAGAGTAAAATAAATACACTGTAGCGAGTTGCACTCTTGTGCTAGGGGCAGCAAGGGACCTTATAATTGCCAGTTGAGGGAGGCTGGCCGGGTAGTGCAGGAACGCGAGTGAAAAGCTTTATCGGAGTACGGAAATGAGGGTCCGGAGATTTAAATTCTTCTTTAGTGGCGCTAAACTGATGAATTGGGGCTTGAGAATAGGCATGCCTATGTATGTTGCTTCGCGGCAGTGTTGATGTGAATTTCGAAGAGGAGGGAACGCTGAAGGGGAATTATGTAGTGAAGTTTGTTAAAGGAAAAGTAGGATTATGCGGAAAGTTAACCATATGGTTAAATACCTTAAAGGGTTAACAGGTGCTTTCATGGGTGAAGGGTTCTGAAGTACAAAAAGTTGGTGCGAAGTTGTGAAAGGCCAGAAAAAAAGCACAGAGAATAGGTACTTTCGGATTAATAGGGAACTTTGGCATTTGGAAGAGCTCAGCATGGAGAGCGAGAGTTAAAAGAATGACAGTGATAAATTTTGATTTAAAAATGTACATGGCACTTAAAAATCAACTCAAGAGGATGTAATTTGAATATGGAAAAGTAATGTGAAGTGTTCTTTGCATACTTTCACCTCAAAATCATTTTGAATACCTTTGAGAAGCCAGCAAAACAAAACAAAACAAAACAAAAAAACCCCAGCAGTGTAATTTAGACTAAGAAATAGATATTATTTTGAGTGGATGATTAATTTTTAGGAAAAATGTACCAGAAAATAATTGTAATATACGTACAGCAGCTATTTTGGTACAAGCCTTTGCAAAAGCCTTGACATTTTAAAGAGCCTTGAAAGAAAAACCATCAAGTAAATCTGAATGAAGTGCAACTAAAGTTGGAGAAAAACTAGAGATACTCCCAGTCCTCAACTCTAGAGTAAAATTCGAAGAGATACTCAGTTTATTTACCAATTCTTTTATTAATATGTATCTTGTATGATGGAAAAAAATGTCCACTTTAAATATTGAAGGTTATCCAGTACGGTTTTTCTTTTCTTTTGGATCCATTTAGCGACATTCAGGGTCATATTCTGGCGTCATTAATGATCCAGCGCTACAGAAAAAAGAAAAGACTTGTCTTTGAAATTCTCTGGAGTTGATTTCTTAGACACATTACAGTGGGTTAGAGTGACTTACGTTTTTGGTTTTCCTCCTTGCCTGACATTTTTTCCCCATATACTTGAAAATTGCTTCCATAGACACAATCTGAATAATTTTTAAAAGAAAGTTATCTGAAGATGTATAATGCCACAATTAAAATATAAAGTGCTTTCTTGTGATACAAGAAAGAAAATTTCATAAAAAATAGTAAATATGCATCAAAATCCTCCTGGGACTACAAGTGAGTGTACCTGGGACTACAGGTGGGTGTTACCATGCCTAGCAGAGGAAACCATATTTTGACAACCAGATTCTGTACTAGGCACTTTTCATCTTAGATACTCGTATTTAAAGTAAGAACACCATTTAAAGCCATTTTTGGCCAGGCGCAGTGTGGCTCACGCCTGTAATTCCAGCACTTTGGGAGGCCGAGGCCGGTGGATCATTTGAGGTCAGGAGTTCGATACCAGCCTCGCCAACATGGTGAAACCCTATCTCTACTAAAAATACAAACATTAGTCGGTTGTGGTGGTGGGCGCCTGTAATCCCAGCTACTCAGGAGGCTAAGGCATGAGAACCGCTTGAACCTGGGAGGCAGGGATTGCAGTGAGCCTAGATCGTACCAGTGCGCTCCAGCCTGGACAAAGAGTGAGCCTCAGTCTCAAAAAAAACCAAAAAACAACAGAAAGCCATTTTTGCAGATGCAGAAACAGGCTTAGAGGTTATATAACTTGCCCAAGACCACATCACATTTAAGTGGCAGAGCCAGGATTGCAACCCAGTTATGTCTGATTCCAAATCAATTGCTCCTTTAATTATGTCCGGTTGCTTAAGACTTTATATTGACATTACGCCGAGATTTAGCTATTTGAATAGAGTTTTAAAATTGTAATATCAATGTTTAATTGCATTTATTGCTAAGAATGAATATCATTCAGAGAAAATTGAATTTCTGACACAAAGGAATTGGTTTAGTGTAATGTCTGCCCCTTGTTTATATGAACATAATTATGTTATCCAATGAAGCAACTGAAATAGATAGCTTATTTTTACTATAGGAAAAAAAATCTAGCTGTTTTCCATACGTGCAAAATCACAATGTTAAAAAAGCATTTTTATTTTGGCATTAAAAAAAACGTATTAAACATTTTGTCCTTAAAAGTAGTTACTATCATTTTCATTGTAGAAGATTCCAAAGGATAGTACTGTCTGATAGTGGCTTTAATATTCCTTGATTTGAGAGTATAGTATTTTGATGGTGAGACCTCTAATAGAGCAATAGATGTATTCAGAACTGAGGTATACTCATTGACTACTTAGGAAATTCACTAATTAGAAATTCCTGAAAAAAAATTCAGTAATATAGTTTTTTATTTTTATCTTTAAAAAAACAAATATGGCATTGTGGTGCACATATTACAATGCAGCTTGCTTTTTTTGCCTTGAATGTCATAGACATCTTTCCAGGTCAGTACATAGAGATGTGACTTACTCATTCTATTAGTAATAGCTGTATAATATTCCAAAGTATGCATGTATCATAAATTATTAAGCCATTATTCTAGTAATGGACATTCAGTTTGTCCCCCATCTGTCGTGTGTGTTTGTGTGTGTGTGTGTGTATATATATACACACACACACATATATATACAAATATATAATTTTTTGACTTTTTCTTGGTATTACAAACAGTTACAGGAAACATCTTTATATATATATGTTTAACTCGTGTTGATGTCATTTTGTGCTAGGATGAATTCTGTATGTGAGATTGCTGGGACAAAGGATATACATATTTCATAATTTAATAGATTTAAAAATCTACTTTTCAACATTTTTTTTTGTTTTTCAGAGGATACAGTAATCTACACTGCCAGGACATGTTCATTGCACTAGAAGATAATCAGCTTTTAATTTTTGCCAGTGTGAGGCTATGAAATGATATACTGAATTAATTTACCTTCTGATTTCTAGTTAGGTTGAACATCTTTACATATGTTTATTGCCCATTTATTTGTTAATTTTCATTTGTCTATTTCTCTATTGGGTGGTTTACTTATTTTTTTAAATGTTAGAATTAGTAATCCTTTATCTGTCATATGTTTTGCTTTTTTTTTCTTTTTTGAGATGAGCCTTGCTCTGTCACCCAGTCTGGAGTGCAGTGGTGCGATTTCAGCTCACTCCTGTCTCAGCCTCCCAGGTAGCTGGGATTACAGTTACGTGCCACCACGCCCAGCTAATTTTTGTATTTTTAGTAGAGACAGGGTTTCACCATGTTGGCCAGGCTGGTCTTGAACTCCTGACCTCAAGTGATCTGCCCCCCTCTGCCTTCCAAAGTGCTGGGATTACAGGCGTGAGCCACTGCACCCAGCGTCTTGCATTTGTTTTTGTCCAAGTTTGCCGTTTGCTTTATGGTGTGTTTTGCTCATATAGAAGTTTTAAAATACACACAGTTAAATCTATCAATTTAGGTAAGTCATTTTCATATGTTGCTTAGGAAGAGTTACCCTGAGCCAAGATTGTGTACATTTTCTGTATTTTATTTTATTATTATTTTTTTTTGAGACTGAGTCTCACTCTGTTGCCCAGGCTGGAGTGCAGTGGCCAGATCTCAGCTCACTGCAAGCTCCGCCTCCCAGGTTCACGCCATTCTCCTGCCTCAGCCTCCTGAGTAGCTGGGACTACAGGCGCCCGCCACCTCGCCTGGCTAGTTTTTTGCATTTTTTTAGTAGAGACGGGGGTTTCACTGTGTTAGCCAGGATGGTCTCGATCTCCTGACCTCGTGATCCACCCATCTCGGCCTCCCAAAGTGCTGGGATTACAGGCTTGAGCCACAGCGCCCGGCCTCTGTATTTTATTATAGTATTTTATAGTTTATTACATTTGGCTCTTTAAACCATTTATATGTTTACAGAGATTTATCATGATTTTCTCAGTAAATAATTCATTTTTTCCAACTGTATGTTAACATTCCTTCTTTTAATCACATACTAAGTTTTCATATGTTCTTGGATCAATTTTGGATGCTATTTTCCATTAATCAGAGATTCTTTAAACCTCAGGGACCCATAAATAGGCTTCAAGGTGAATTCCCTGAAATTATATACATAACTTTCATCAGATTTGCAAAGGAGTATATGATTCCTTTAATAGCAAGGATCACAGATTTATAGTAGATGTTTAGTGGACTTTTTTTGTTTTAATAACATAACATGCAGATTGTGAGTTAAATTTAGGAGATAAGCGCATTACTTGTGAAAAAGAAGTTTTTCAGCTTCTAATGAAGTTAATACTTCATTGTATTAAAATGTAGACTTAATTTTCTAGTGAGAAGTGGAAAAGGACAGGGAATCCAAATGAAAACTATTTAACTGTGACTCATTAACATAAAATGTCAGAATTTGTGGCTGGTAAAAAGTAGTTCTTCCCGAATTTCAAGAGTGCACTTGTTGCTAATATTGACTGGTCGAACAGTTCAGCAAAACGTTTTCTCAAATAAATGATAGAACTATGTGCTTGGTAACTTTATTTTCTATAGGGTTTTAGCATTGTAAGTAATTTGTTGACTGTATTCTTATATCCCTATATGAATTTATGAGCACATTAGGAATAATCTTTTACATGGGGAAAATAATTGAGAATGGATTATGTACTCATCCATAGGTGATAATTATGTTAGTCATTATGTTCTTAAAACTCTACTAGACTAAACAACTAATTCCAGGGTAAAGGTTGAGACTGCTTTTGGAATTTGGTAGTTTTACAAGTTCCTGAAACGATGCAGCGATACTTGTAACATGTTCCAGAGAATGGTAGATTTCCTTACTTCTGAAATCATTTGGAAAACCTCACAGTAGCTACTGTTTTGAGGACTTTGGGTTAATAGGAATACAGTTATTCTAGAATTGGTAATTGGTGCCTCACTTACTAGTCTTGAATAGGATATCTAGTGCCATGGAGTGGTCACCTGAAACAGTTGATCTCAATTAAGATAATTCCGGGATGTCTGTCCACCACTCTGGTAAGCCTTCTAATATCTTTATGGCACTTAGTGAAACTGAAATAATAATGAATGTTCAAACACTGCTCTCCAGAAAGACCACTTTTGAAGGATGTACTTATAGATGAACTTCATAATCTTGGTTCACTATAGCCTAGTTATTTTTAAGATCTACCCACCTACCAGTACCTGTACTTTTGTATTCTGCCTTTCTGCCTGTTAATAATAGATTAACTGTCAATGCTCCTGTTGGGTTATTTGTACACCTGATTCTATTGCCTCACTTACCTAAAGACATGGTTCCAGAAGCTTTCCCTCATTCTACTGTAACAGTTTATTCTTGAAAATTGCTAACAGAGTGGATTTTAAGTGTTTTCACCATACCAAAAAAAAGTATGTGAGGTAATACATGTTGGGTGAATTAGCTTGATTTAGCCATCCATGATATATACATGTTTTAAAACATGTTGTACAGATAAATATATATAGTTTTGTCAATTAAAAATTAAGAAAAAAATAAACTATCTTGGTAAATGTTCCAGGTGAATGTGAAAAATATGTATTCTGTTGTTATTGACTGAAGTGTGCTGTAAATGTCAATTGGTTGGTAGTATTGTTACGTTGTTTTGTATTCTTGATTTTTTTCCTGCCTCTTCATCAGTTATGGAGAGAGGTTTTGAAATCTTTGATATAATTGTGGATTTGTCTGTTTTTCTTGTAATTCTGTCACTTTTTGCTTCATGTATTTTGAAGTGCTGTGATTAACTATATGAACATTTAGGCTGTCATGTCTTCTTGATTGACCAACCCTTTTTTAATAGAAGATACTATCTTTATCCTTGGTAATATTCAGTGCTCTGAAACCTACTGCTGTGGTGTTAATGTCTCCTCCAAAATTTTGTGTTGGAAACTTAATCCCCAATGCAACAGTATTGGGGCGGGGAGTGGAAGGTGTTTAGGTGATGAGGGCTCTCTCCTCATAACTGTATTAATACTGTTATAAAAAAACTTGTGGGAGTGGATTCTCTTTTTTCTACGTAAGAAGACAGCATTTGTCCCCCTTTTGCCATTTCTACCCCGAACCATGTGAGGATGCCGCAAGAAGTCCCTCACCAGATGCTGGTGCCTTGATTTTGGACTTCTCAGTTTTCAGAACTGTGAAGAAATACATTTCTTCTGGGAAATAAATTACCCAGTCTCAAGTATTTTGTTGTAGTACCACACAATGGACTATGACACTTACTTTGTCTAATGCTAATACAGACACTTCAGTTTTTTTTTGAGTAGGGTCAGGTGGTATATATCTTTTCCCATCCTGTTAGTATTAACCTACTTGTGTATTTATATTTAAAGTGGATTTTTGGTAGATAGCATCTAATCTTGCATCCAATTTCACAATCTCTTTTGTAAATGAAATATTTAGAACACTTAATGTGATTATTGATGTGGTTGGGTTTAAATTTGAGTTGCTATTTGTTTTCTGTTTGTCTTAACTGTTTTGTGATTCCTTTTTTTCTGATTTTAGGATTAAAGGGGTATTTTTAAATTCCATTTTTTAATTTGATGACTTACTAGCAGTGCTCTTTGCTGTTTGTTTTTTTTTTTTTTAGTGGTTAAGGGTTTCTGGTATCATGATTTCATGTGTAGTATAAGAACCTTAATATATTACCACTTTTTTCTGGGTTCTTGCTATCGTCGTTATACATTTTACTTCTATATATGAGTCCTACAATACATTATTATTTTGCTTTAGCTTAGTTATCTTTTAAAAGATATAAAATGCTTAAAAGTTTTAAAAAATTTACTCACATGTTTACCATTCCCAGTGTTCTTCATTGTGTGTGTGTATGTGTGTATGGAGATTTCATGTGGTACCATTTATTTTCACCCTGAAGAATTTCTTTTAACATTACTTACATTAAAAATATACTGGTGATGAATTCTTTTCACTTTGTGTGTCTGAAAAGTTTTATTTGCTATAGTGTTTGAAGGATATTTTTGTTGGGTATAGAATTCTAAGCTGACATTTTTGTTTTTTCAGTACTTTAAAGATGTTGCTTCATTGTCTTCTGGCTTGCGTTGTTTCTGATGAGAAGGTTGCCATCATTCTTTGTTCTACTATATGTAGCATGTCTTTTATTTTTCCCCCTTTGCCTACTTTTAAGATTTTCACTAGGTTTTTAATTATTTGATATAATGGCTCTTGTATTATGTTTCTTGTGCCTGGGGTTTGTTGAGCTTCTTGGATCTGTGAGTTTATAGTTTTTATTTAAACATTTTTAAACATTTTAAACATTTATTTAAACATTTTTGGCCATTATTTCTTCACATATTAATTTTTCTGTGCTACTTCTCCTCTCTTTCAGGACTTCGAAATACACTTATATTAGGCCACATGAAATTGTTCCACAGTTCAGTGATGTTCTATTCATCTTTCTCAGTCTTTTTTGTGTATGTTGTTTTAGATAGTTTTTACTGCTAGGTCTTTAATTCACCAATCCTTCTGCAGTATGTAATCCACTTTTAATGTTACCCAGTTTATTTTTTATCTCAGGCATGGCCCCTCACCCTTCCCTCTGCCCTTCTAAAAGTTCAATATAGGTCTTTAAAAAATTATCTTTCATTTCTGTCCTTAACATCCTGTATTAGCTCGTTTTCACGCCTAAGACTGAATAGCTTACAAAAGAAAGAGACTTCATTGGACTTACAGTTCACATGGCTGGGGAAGCCTCACAGTCATGGTGGAAGGCAAGGAGGAGCAAGTCACATCTTTGTGGCAGGCAAAAAATGAGAAAGCTTGGGCAGGGGAATGGCTTTTTTTTTTTTTTTTTTTTGAGATGGAGTCTCGCTCTGTCGCCCAGGCTGGAGTACGGTGGCGTGATCTCGACTCACTTCAAGCTCCGCCGCCCGGGTTCACACCATTCTCCTGCTTCAGCCTCCTGAGTGGCTGCGACTACAGGCGCCCATCACCATGCCCAGCTACTTTTTTGTATTTTTAGTAGAGATGGGGTTTCACCATGTTAGCCAGGCTGGTCTCGATCTCCTGACCTTGTGATCCAGCCACATTGGCCTCCCACAGTGCTAGGATTACAGATGTGAGCCACCCCGCCCAGTGAGAACACCTCTTTTTAAAACTGTCAGATACTGTGATACTTATTTGCTATCATGGGAACAGCATGGGAAAGACTTGCCCCCATGATTCAATTATCTCCCACCAGGTCCCTCCCACAACACAGGGGAATTCAAGATGGGATTTGTGTGGGAACACAGCCAAACGATATCATTCCACCCCTGGCCCCTCCCAAATCTCATATTCTCACATTTCAACACCAATCATTTCTTCCCAACAGTCTCCCGAAGTCTTAACTCATTTCAACATTAACTCAAAAGCCCACAGTCCAAAGTCTCATCTGAGACAAGGCAAGTCCCTTCTGCCTATGAACCTGTAAAATCAAAAGCAAATTAGTTACTTCCTAGATACATTGGGTAAATACACCCATTCCAAGTGGGAGAAATTGGCCAAAACAATGGGGTTACAGGCCCCATGCAAGTCCGAAATCCAGGAGGGCAGTCAAATCTTAAAGCTTCAAAATGATATCCTTTGACTCCATGTCTCACATCCAGGTCATGCTGATGCAAGAGTTGGGCTCCCATGGCCTTGGGCAGCTGCACCCCTGTGGCTTTGCATGATATAGCCCCCAATTCTTGGCTACTTTCACAGGGTGGCATTGAGTGCCTGTGGCTTTTCCAGGTGCACTGTGCAAGCTGTCAGTGGATCTACCATTCTGAGGTCTAGAGGACAGTGGCCCTCTTCTCACAGCCCAACTAGGTGGTACCCCAGTAGGGACTCTGTATGGGGACTGCAACCCCACATTTCCTTCCACACTGCCCTAGCAGAGGTTCTCCATGAGGGCCTCGCCCCACAACAAACTTCTGCCTGGGTATCCAGGTGTTTCCATACATCTTCTGAAATCTAGGCAGAGGTTCTCAAACTTCAGTTCTTGACTTCTGTGCACTCGCAGGCTCAACACCATGTGGAAGCTGCCAAGGCTTGGGGATTGCACCTTCTGAAGTCATGGCCCGAGCTCTATGTTGGCCCTTTTCAGCCATGGCAGGAGCGGCTGGGACAAAGGGTGCCAAGTCCCAAGGTTGCACATAACATGGGGACCCTGGGCCCGGCCCACGAAACCATTTTTTCCTTCTAAACCTCTGGGCCTGTGATGGGGGTTGCTGCTGTGAAGACCTCTGACATGCCTTGGGGACATTTTCCCCGTTGTCTTGGGGATTAACATTCAGCTCCTTGTTACTTATGCAATTTCTTCGGTGGGCTTGGATTTCTCCTGAGAAAATGGAATTTTCTTTTCTGTCATACTGTCAGTCTGCAAATTTTCCTAACTTTGGTGCTCTGTTTCCCTTTTAAAACTGAATGCCTTTAATGGCACCCAAGCCATCTCTTGAATGCTTTGCTGCTTAGAAATTTCTTTCACTAGAAATCCTAAATCATCTCTCTCAAGTTCAGAGTTCCACAAATCCCTAGGGCAGGTACAAAAGGCCACCAGTCTCCTTTCTAAAACATAACAAGAGTCACCTTTGCTCCAGTTACCAACAAGTTCCTTGTCTCCATCTGAGACCACCTTAGACTGGACCTTATTGTTCGTATCACTATCAGCAATTCAACAAGTCTCTAGGAAGTTCCCAAACTTTCCCACATTTTCCTGTCTTCTTCTGAGCCCTCAAAACTGTTCTAACCTCTGCCTGTTACCCAGTTCCAAAGTAGCTTCCACATTTTGGGGTATGTTTTCGGCAATGCCCCACTCTATGATACCAGTTCACTGTATTAGTCCTTTTTCACGCTGCTGATAAAGACATGCCCAAGACAGCAATAAACTAAAAGAGAGAGGTTTAATAGTTCTACATGGCTGGGGCAACCTCACAATCATGGTGGAAGGCAAGGAGGGGTGGATGGTGGCAGGCAAAAAATGAGAACGCTTGTTTGGGGAACGCCTCTTTTTAAAACCATCAGATCTCACGAGACTTATTCGCTGTCATGAGAACAGAATGGGAAAGACTTGCCCCCATGATTCAGTTACCTCCTACCAGGTCCCTCCTACAACACGTGTGAATTCAAGATGAGATTTGGGTGGGGACACAGCCAAACCATATCACATGCTTTTCCTTTTTTTTTTTTTGAACAAGTGGAATATTGTTATAATAATTCTTTCTGATGTCATTGTCTACTAATTCTATCATCTGGGTCATTTCTGGGTTGCTTTCTATTGATTTGCTTTTCTCTACATTATGGGCCATATTTTCTTTATGTGTCTGTTAATTTTTAACTGGATGGCAGACATTATTAATTTTACCTTGCTAGGTACTGGATATTTTCATATTCCTATAAATACTTGCAAGCTTTGTTTTGGGACATACTTAAGTTATCTAGAAACAGTTTTGTCTTTTTGAGCCTTGCTTTTAAGTTTGTTTGATGGCACCACAAAGCCTTTAGTCTAGGACTAATTTTGCTCCATTACCGGCAGTCCCTTTTAGTGCCCTTCAGCGTATTCCACCCAGTGCCCTGTGTATTACAAGGTTTTGCCACTTTGGCTGAAGGGAACACTGGTTGAGTGAATACCCAAAATTGTTCCTCCTGTCCATTTTGAATGGCTCTTTTTTGGCCTCAGTTTCTTAACACATATGCACTGAGAGGTACTCTGCTGAAAATTCTGTTTTTGGCTCTGTCCTCTTCAGTACACTGCCCAGCAAACTTCAACTGCTTTGTCTTTCCTAAAACCTTGATTCTCGCTCCTTAATTCAAGAAGAATGTTGGATCCCTGAATTAGACTGAGTTCTCCCTCCCTGTGCTGTAGCCTGGAAACTCTCTCAGGCAGTCATAGGACTCACTTCATTTCCTTTTTCTCAGGAATCCTCATACTATGCTGATTTCCTGTTTAATGTCCAAAGTCTGAAAATTGTTGTTATGTATTTTATTTTTGTTTTGTTGTTTCAGTTAAGAGGGTAAACCCAGTCTCTTTTACTCCATCTTGGCTAGTGGTAGAAACTGGGTGAATCTTTGATTGGGTGTCCCCGAGTTGACTGAGGGGAAAGTAGTGAACTTGGATCATTTGAATTATACTTGGTAATTAAAACTAATATTATAAATTCAGGGAAAGAATCATGGTTTTATTATGCTTCTTGATTTCTTCATAATCTCTAGTATGGTATTGAGCACAGGCCTTAGCAAGTTGTTAACTGAAAGTTAGGTAAGACTTATCCGTGATAGTGCCACCTTCCTTCTTCCTCATAGAAGTTTCAAGTGTATGTTAGTTAATTCTTTGAAATGTTATCAGTTTTATTCTGACTTTAAGAAACCAGACCTTTTGTATCCCTTTAGATACAGCTGAGTCTAAGAGGAAGACTCTTTCAGACTGGCTGATGAACCGTATGGCTCCAGAAGAGGTTTTTGCTTTTCCTATTAGCATGGCTCTTAAGCTAATTGGTCACATTCTTGCTGGGTGTGGCTGGATTAATAGTTCTGTTCAGAGGCTTCTTTCCTGTATTCCTTCTAGAATACCTTTATTCCAAGCTAAGTAGTGGGGAAGAGAATCAGAGGGATGGTAGTGCTAATAGTAGTTATATTCAATATGTTACATGTATAGAAAATGCATATAGTTTACCCTAAGGTGAATATTATTATTATAGTCCTCAGATGTTCAACGTGGCATGATATAATTCTTGCTAAAGGTAGTTAGGTTGTACTGAACCTGTGAGTACTCTAAAGTGTCAAGAAGAAGTCTTTTAAATTGTAACTGTTGGATTCTCCTGTGGGAAGGTAGTGATTTGAAAATGGTGAATTGATTTGCTACTTATATAGCAACTTAAAACTGAATTTAGAGGGAAAGTAATGTCCACTTTCCTAAATTCCAGTATAAGTTAGGAATAATCCATTAGTATTACCTTATGTTTTTCCATTATTTATTTTTAAATTTGTGACATAGCTAGAAATAAGTGATTTGTACAGGCAAGCACTCAGAAATGACTTTAGAGACTGATCAGATGATGTCAGTTGGGAAAGGAGAGTTGTGTTGGAAAACACCTTAGACTTTTGCTTGGTGTGGTTAAGGATTTGAGGTTAAGTGGCTATGCAAGTGCAGACTAACTCTCGGCAAATTTATTTCTAATTATAAATTACGTTTGAGTTGGGCTTAATGAATGTAATTTAGAGATGTTATTGGTTCATTGATAACAAACTTCTGGTATGTGGTCCCTGTATGCTTTGAAGCAAAACAGTATAGGAAATGGGCTAATCAAACTAGTTTTATTTTTTTCTGCTACATAAGTTGGTAGTCTGAGTCTCCATAGCTTGTCTTCAGACAATGAATTCTGTATGGAGTGCTCTGTTACTATCATGCTTTCAAAATAATGCTTTATTACAGTATGTCTTTTAGTTAATAGTAACTTAAAAAATGAAATATTTAGAAGAAACTAAACGCACAGCATAAACATTCTAACTAAAATCTTGCTGCAAACCTGAATTTTTATAGTGTATTCAATAGAGTTGCAAATTCTACCCTATTTTTATTCTAAGAGTTTGATGTTTGACTAGGGCTATCTGTTTCTTTCAGTTTCTAAGGTGTGATGTAAAAGGACATAATCTTAAGTTTTCAGTGATAAAAAGTATACTATTTTAAATATAGGCAGGAATATTAGAGCTTTGAGTAAAATTGAATTACTGGATTGAAATCAATAAAGTCCTTCTTCAACCTTGCATTTGATTTCCTTGTTCAAGTTTTGTCCATGACAAACTGAAACTGGCTCAGCAGTGAGGTTTGACACTAAGATTCTTGATCTGTATTTAGATTTGGTCTGCATTTAAGATTCTTGATTTATATTCTGCATTTGGGTGTTAAGAAAGTGCCTCCAATTGCCAGTGTTTTTATTTCAACACAGTTTTATTGCTTTTCAACAAAACATACCCACCTCTTATAAAGTGTTTAAAGTGTTGGATGTTCCCAGAATGTTATACACCTCTGGCAGAAAAACTCAGTTGTTTCCTTTATAGAAGGGCTGATTAGAAAGACTGGCTTAACGTGATTTTAATGTATTTTAATAGTTTTTCTGCATTTGTTTAAATAAAATAGAAGAAAACATTCACCATCAATTTCCTATCAGACATAAATTTCTTATCTTTCCTTCCTACTTTGAAGGTTAAAACAAAAAAGCAAAGTTGTTTGATGATATTTTAGTGTCTTGAAATGGATTTCTCAGCCATTAAAATAAGGGATATGTGTGACTTTTGCACCTCACCGGGGATTTGTCAGTGATACTCTGACTTGATACGTGCTTGTTCAGGTTTGTCTTACAGATAAGATGCCATTATGTGCCTTTTTTTTTTTTTATCTTATCTCTGTTTTTTTATCTTATCTCTGTTGCCGGGGCTGGAGTGCAGTGGCGCATCTCGGCTCACTGCAAGCTCCGCCTCCCGGGTTCATGCCATTCTCCTGCCTCAGCCTCCCAAATAGCTGGGACTACAGGCGCCACCATGCCCAGCTAATTTTTTATATTTTTAGTAGAGACGGAGTTTCACGGTGTTAGCTAGGATGGTCTTGATCTCCTGACCTCATGATCTTCCCGCCTCGGCCTCCCAAAGTGCTGGGATTACAGGCGTGAGTCACCGTGGCTGGCCATATTGCCAAGATTTTGAGGATGACTTTAGAAAAGATGAAATTCTTGAATCTTACACAGCTTCAAACAGTATTAACTCAGGTAAAGAGTTATTTATATTTTCTACATTTTTAAAGTCCTTTTATTTTGAAATAATTTTTGGTTCACATGAAAGTTGCACAGATAGTACACAGTTCCTGTGTATCCTTCACCCAGTTTTCCCTATCATGACAGCTTATGAAACCATAATACAATTATCAAACACAGGAAATTGATGGTGGTATGATACTATTAATTAAACTACAGACCTTATTTAGATTTTACCAGTTTTTACCTGTACTTTTTTTTGTCATATGTATAGTTTTGCTGTTGTTATTGCAATGGCCTTCTACTACATTTCTTTCTCTTTCTCTGTCTCTCTCTTTGCCTCCTTCCCTGCCTTCTGAAGAGTAAGAACGGTGTTAATTTTCAGAAGCTGCTTTGCTAATAGATTTTAAATTTTGAGTTTTTAGTTGCTTTCATTGAATGTTTTTTACATTTTTAAATTAAATTTTAAATTATTTTAAAATTTTCTCTTTTCAGAGGTATTGAATTTTAGGCGTGTAACTCATTTGCTAAAATGTTATTTTGTTTCTTTCTATAACATGTCATATTGCATTGCATTGGCTAGGCTAGATTTCCAAAGTACACTTTTGTGCTTAATTTTTACATAACAGTCTTTGAGTTTCCTTTTGAGAAAAATTAGCTACTGTGTACACTATTAGTTGATTAATATCTGACATTAAAATTAATCATTGATATGCAATGAATGCTTTACCAAGTTTCAGGAGTTCTAATCATTTCAAATAAATCATGTTCACATGAAAGTACCTTCTCTTCCACCTGTCCTACTCTTATTTCAGTGATTTAGATGAGGTAAAATCTGTAAAAATCACACTTGTGCTTGTAGATCTTAATTATATAATAAAACTTTAAAAATGCGTTATATTTTTGTCATTGACCTTTATTACATGTGTACTCAGACAATAATCATTGTCTGATATTTAACTAGAGCATGTGTTTAGCATGCATACCTAGCACTGATCTGTTACTGTAACATTCATATTCTGAAATCCTCTGGAAGGAAACAATAAGGTTATATGTTGATTTCTTCTTATTTAAGGAAAGCTTCATTGATTGAACATGGTTTTCTATTTTGTGTTTGGAGATGGACTGTATTTAGAGACATCTTTTTTCCCCCCAGAAGTTCTGTTTTAAATTAATGAGAAATTGGGTGAACTTATTTTCTTGCTCAGGTACACAACTTGAAGTTTTGGAAGTTAAGTATACAGGATCTTTTCTATACAGGAATGTTGGAATTTTCTAGACTCGATTAAAGTACTGTTGCTTAATTTTTTAATGAGAACCTTCTTTCCCAATAATTAAAATGTCAATACTTGCAATTAAGTTGCTGTGAATAATTCCTCCTGCACATGTTTTCTTCAGCTTTTCATTTTCCAAGTTGAGTTTTGAATTTTGCTCTCTTTTGACAGCTTTATTTATTTATTTATTTATTTATTTGACTAGGACTCTCTACATAACTTTCTGATAACTCAATTATGGAAAACAGTGGATAGATGTTCAGATGTTATAACTTCTCTTTTTTGGCAGGGATGGGGTGGATGAGTGAAAAGAAAAAAGGAAGAAGTCAGTGAATGTTGGCAGATATTCAGATATTTCTTCTGTTGTGTCATTCACCTTGGCACAGTTAAGTAACTGCTTATGATTAAGTTTTTCACACAGTCTCAGAAAATAAGGAGTTTCAAATAATAATGTGGGTAACTGATTAGTATCCAACTAGCAGTGGTGTTGGATGGATTACTCGATTCTTAGAGAGTCTAGGACATGTCAGAACAGTGTAAATTCAAACTGCTATTACGACAAAGTAAAAGTTACGTTGAAAAATAAGTAATTTAACTGGTAGAAGAAACGTTAAGGGATAGACTAGATTCGGTTTTCTATATGGTCTTTCATTCTGAATACTAATTAGTACTTGAACATATGTGAAGCTCAAGTGTTGTTGTTTTAGAAATACAGTTGTGAAGTGGTTATGCAAATAAATTCAGTTTAAATTTCTTGCCATGTAAAATGTGTAGAAGGACTTATTGAGGTTTACTTGGACTTTTATTGTATTTAAGGACAGGAGTTAAATGTAAGTCCTGAAGAAAAAGAAGTGTTTCATATCACACTTATTTCAGAGTAGAGCTTAGTTGTAGCTGTGTACAATAATCAATTGTAAAAAGGTATTTCCATTCCTCCGTTGTCCTTTTGGCTTATTTCTGTTGTCTTATTCAATTTGCTGTGGATTTGTTTTTGTAGTGGGAAAATTAATTTGAGCTGCAGTGTGTCAGGATTACTTAGCAAAAAATTACTGTTTGTTGTCGCACAAAAAAAGTAGATACTACCCAACCTTTTTTTTTTTTTGAGACGGAGTCTCCCTCTGTCGCCCAGGCTGGAGTGCAGTGGCCGGATCTCAGCTCGCTGCAAGCTCCGCCTTCCAGGTTCACGCCATTCTCCTGCCTCAGCCTCCCGAGTAGCTGACGCTACAGGCGCCCGCCACCTCGCCCGGCTAGTTTTTTGTATTTTTTAGTAGAGACGGAGTTTCACCGTGTTAGCCAGGATGGTCTCAATTTCCTGACTTAACCTTTTTTACTCCATGTCATGGATATACTTACGTTTTCACCTTGTGGAATACTGAATCAAGTTTACACTCTTAGGGTCTTAGAGTAGTGGTTTTCGCTCTTGGCTACATGTTGGAATCATGTTGGAAGATTTTAAAAATGCTGGTGCATGGGTCCCACCCTTGAAAGATTGATTGCCTTGGGGTGTTGCCTGCGCCTCAGTTCCTATGTACACTAAGGTTAAGAGCCTCTCTTCTAGAGACTCATGCACAATAACACTTGTTAAAATTAACTCCTAAAAATTGTCATATAGTCGTAAGATTAATATATCATGAATGTGTAAAATTATATTCTTGAGTTTACCATGGTCTTCTTAAAATGAGCAGTGTTAATAATACTACACATATTTTGAGAGGTGTTTACCACATTTGGCCAAAAGACCAAAAAACTCAGTATTTAACTGCCTAAAGTTGCAAAGCAGGTGGAGAAATAATGTTTTCTTAGTTAGCTTAATAATGTATATGTCAAGGGGATGGATAAGATTCCAGTTAAACTATTTACTGTTAGCAATATTTTTTTGTAAGCTGTTTTTGTAAATCCACAGTGTGCCTTCTAGCTTTTTTTCTCTTACTCTCAAAACTGAAATAGGCTTAGTACAGTGACTCATGCCTATAATGCCAGCATTTTGGGAAGCCAAGATGGGAGGACTGTGTGAGGTCAGGAGTTCAAAAGTTCAAGACCAGCCTGGACAACAAAGTGGGATCCCCCATCTCTACAAAAAATAAAAAAATTAGCCAGGCATGGTGGTGTGTGCCTATAGACCCAGTTACTCAGGAGGCTGAGGTGAGAAGATAATATGAGTCCAGGAGGTAGAGTCTGCAGTGAGCTATGGTCTCACCACTATACTCCAGCCTGGGCAAGAGAGCAAGTCCCTATTGAAAAAGGAAAACAAAAACCTGAAACAGATGATCGAAGTTGCACGTACAAACGTTATTAAAATAGATTCATCATTTGAATATTTAGTTACTATTTACTAAAGCTGCATGTTTAAGAGTTTCTTTAGGTGACTTCACATATACTGTTGTATTCATTAGGCTATGGTAGGAAGTCCAGTTAGATTTAAACTGATACTTGTTCTACTCAGAATAATTTATGTCACCTGAAGAGAGGCTGATGGCTGTCTTACTTCAGCATATTTGGATATGGGAAAATTAATTAAACTAAAATTCACATATGACTTTGGAAATGACTATTGAAAACACACTGGCGACTGGGCACAGTGGCTCACATCTATAATCCTAGCTAACCCTTTGGGAGGCTGAGACAGTAGAATTGCTTTGGCAAGGAGTTCAAGACCAACCTGGGCAACATAACAAGACCCCATCTCTACAAAATATACAAAAATTTACCATGTGTGGTGGCATGTGCTTGTGGTCCCAGCTACTTGAGTGGCTGAGGTAGGAGGATCGCTTGAGCCTGGGAGATGCAGTCAGGCGAGATGGTGCCGCTGCACTCCAGTATGGGTGACAGAACAAAACCCTGTGTCAAAAAAGGAGAAAACACATTGGGAAGTAGAAAAACTGTCATAAGCCATGTAAATAACATGTAGCCCAAACATCTGTAATATGCTGTAGAACTGGAACAAAATGATATTAAGGATAATTTTAGAAGCATCTTCCTGAATAGTTACTGATCCAGGCCAATTCTTGGCAAAATTATGTCATTGGTTTGTATTTGGTCCTTGCCTGTTTTCTGGAGACCCTCCTACTCTGTCCCTAGTGCTGTGACACTTTCCTTTTCATTCTTTTCTAAAGTATCTGGATTTGTCTTCCTATAAATTATATAATATTCCTCCATTTTTTCATCTCCTTTGACCAAAATCTTTTCTTAGCCATGGAGTTTTTATTCTTGGGGAGGGGCTGGCAGGTTGAGAGACAAAGCAATTATACCATTTTCTCCCCAATTATTTACTTAACCATAAACCTGTGTACTTACCACTTGGCTTTATTGCATATTAATATACTTCTACATTTATAAAAAAAAATTACAGCCAATTTTTTATAAAAAAAAATGCGGTGGTTCACACCTGTAATCCCAGCACTTTGGGAGGCTGAGGCGGGTGGATCAGTTGAGGTCAGGAGTTGAAGACCAGCCTGGCCAACATGGTGAAACCCCATCTCTACTAAAAATACAAAAAAGTTAGCTGGGCATTGTGGTGTGTGCCTGTAATCCCAGCTACTCAGGAGGCTAAGGCAGGAGAGTGGCTTGAACCCGGGAGGCGGAGGTTGCAGTGAGCCGAGATTGCACCACTGCACTCCAGCCTGGGCAACAGAGCAAGACTCCATCTCAAAAAAACAAAAACAAACAAAAAAACTACAGCTATATCAAAGCCCCTGGTACCTGCTACTGAACCTGTTTTCCTCCCTTCTGCTCACAGGTAACTGCCAGGTGGAGTTTATCTTTTTCAGAAACATTTTCAGAAACCAAGTTAATCTTTTAAGTAATAAATCAAAATGAGTGAAATTTAGGAGAGAAATGTTTATGGGTAGAAGCTTAATACTGTACTTAGAGGTTATAAATAGTTGATAAAACCAGTTCTGCATCTGGATTGTTTTCATCCTTCTGTGTTTGACTCTTCAGTGCTAATTGTTTAAAGACTTTCCTAATAAAAAATTGAAAATGCTTGCAAACGTAGGCTATAAGGAGACACAAAGGATTAATCTACTTTGTTAAAATCTACTAATGTGTGTTGGAATGTGATTATGGCTTGTCGACAAGGATCCATTGGATGAACAGAATTCAGTGTTTATAGAACTAGATTGTTGGCAGGTACACTTAACTACTGCCAGCATCACTCAAACCAGCCAACTCTTTCATCTTTAGTAAATACTTTGTCAAATAAGAGATCAGTCTCTTTAAATTTTAGATAATGAATAGAATTCATTTAGACGTTAGTTTACAGTGCAGTTAAAATAGGCTATCTTAGATTATCTTTGTTCTTCTCTTCTAGTTGGTTTAGATTAAAAGTGCTAAAGGAATGCTGAAGAGGGTGGAACAAGAGCATAAACATTTTTGAGAGGGTAGAACAGAGAATATAAACATTTTTGGAGTTCTAAATCTAAATAAAATTATTTCAGAAATGAAAATATTTTGTATTATTTCTGAGGAAAATCAACTTTTTTGGGGATACTTTTCTACAGCAGTGTTTAGCTGTTTTGGCAAATGAAAAGGATCCAGGTAATGGGGTAGAGACAGAGATTTCCTATTTGAAGTTGAGACAATGAATAACTCCTTGCCCCTACTCCATTCTCCTTAAGAAATAAGCTTTTCTTCATTGATAAGATAAAGTTAGTTTTATACTGTTTATTTAAAACACCACCACCACCACCATCTCAACTCTTCCCCCAAATTAGCTTTGTGTCTGAATTCTACTTTAGTCAATGATTCCTTTATATTTTTATATCTCTTAGGCTTAAAAACTAGGAGTCATCCTTGATTTTTTTTTTTCCCCGCTTATCTACAATCATCAAATTTTCTGGAGCTGTCTCCTTGGGACTTGCTTTAAGTTTTACGTTTCATAACAAACATGATATATTAGTGGTTTCTTTCAGCTTTAAAATATTATGACCTTTAAGATCTAAAATTAAATGTTGAAATGTAAAATTTAAAGGCTTATTGAAAGAATGTTAATAACTTTTAAAAAAAGTCTTGGTTTTAGATTAGATTCTCCTAACTAAAAGGATCCTAAAAATTAAGAGTAAGATATTTAGAACTTTGTACGAAGTGTAAAGTCTTAGTATTACAAATAAATCATTGGGTATTTATTAATATTATTTAAATGTCTGATACTGAGCTTTGCATCTTACGGAGAAAAAACTTTGGATTCCAGTTGAAGCAAGAAGAAATTTATTGTTATATCTTAACCAGCATGTAGGCAACTGGGACCCTTCAGATACTGACACTAAGAGAACTTAATCCCAAAATAAATAAAAATTTTGAATTAACATTCTTTTTAGTCTGGGTGCAATGCCCCATGCCTTTAATCCCAGCACTTTGGAGACTGAGGCTGAGGCTGGTGGATCATTTGAGCCTAGAAATTTGAGACCAGCCTGGGCAACATGGCAAAACCTTGTCTCTACAAAAAGTAAAAAAATTAGCCAGGTGTGGTGGCAGACACCTGTGGTTCCAGCTACTCGTGAAGCCGAAGTGGAAGGATCTGAGCCCTGGGAGGTTGAGAGTACAGTGAGCAGTGATGACACCACTGCACTTCAGCCTGGGCAGAACTAGACCCTATCTCAGGGGGAAAAAAAAAAAAAAAAAAAAAATTCTGGCCAGTCGGGGTAGCTCACACTTATAATCCCAGCACTTTGGGAGGCCGAGGCAGGCGGATTACCTGAGGTCAGGAGTTTGAGACCAGCCTGGCCAACATGGTGAAACCCCGTCTCTACTAAAAATACAAAAACTAGTTGGACGTGGTGGCAGGTGCCTGTAATCCCAGCTACTTGGGAGGCTGAGGCAGAAGAATCGCTTGAGCCCGGTAAGTGGAGGTTTGCACTGCGCCATTGCACTCCCTGGGTAATGAGCGAAACTCCATCTCAAAAAAAAAAAAAAATTCTTTTAAAAGTCACCTTGAGACATTTAATGTTATTTATTTCCTTTGTGGCGGCTGGGGGTGATAAATTGCAAAAAGAGATAATAATATATAGGTTGATCTTATTCTAACACCATAAAATTAAGAAAAAAGTTATTCGATGGTGGAAGATGTCCAGGACAATTAATAGGAAGCATAAACAGAATTTTGAAGACAGGGAACTTCTGAGGGTGTAACTTTTGAGGCAGAGTGGGTGATAAATTTGAGTAGATAACTTAGAAAATGTTAAATGCCAGAATGACATAAATGTTTTTTGGCCTAGTGCTTTTAAAAAATTGACATGTTTTTCTTTTCTTTTTTTTTGAGACAGTCTCACTGTGTTGTCCAGACTGTAGTGCAGTGGCATGATCTTGACTTACTGCAACCTCCCTCTCCTGGGTTTTAGGTGTTCTCATGCCTCATCCTCCCAAGTAGCTGGAATTACAGGTGTGCACCACCAAGCCCGGCTCATTTTTGTCTTTTTAGTAGAGACGGGGTTTCACCATGTTGGCCAGGCTGGTCTCGAACTCCTGACCTCAAGTGATCCACCACCTTGGCCTCCCATAGTGCTGGAATTACAGGTGTGAGCCACCGTGCCCTGCCAAAATTGATGTGCTTTTCTAAATGGTGTCTTGCTATTTAGGAAATTTTATTTTTAATGGTAAAAGCATGTTTGCTTGAAGAAAATGCTGTGGTGTGCCTTTTTCTCTACTAAACTATCCCAGTTCCTAAATCTGCATAGAACCATGAAAATAATATTTTAACTTCCTAGACGTTTTGCTTATGTTCATTAACTCAAATTGTCATGAAGCAACTCCTATGTATACTAGATACTTCACTGTTTTTACCCTACTTCCATTGTACGTTTAGCTTCAAACATAAGATTCATTCCTTTGGCCTATTTCTAATTTGCAAGTTGCTATATTCTACTTTCTATGAAACTAGTGTGTATTATCTCTTATATCCCTCTAAATTTTCTTGAGGGTTAATAGTATGTTTCCCTTTGATCACCACCAGCAAGTACCGGGGGTCAGACTGACTCTGAAAGGAGCAGGTATTTGAAGTTCTCCGGAAGGAACATGGGATTTTATTAAGGATTTTAAGAATGGATAGGAATTTGATGAGGAAAATTCACGGCAGACAGGATGGCATGATGTAAGGTGTGAAAACGGAGTGCTCAACATAAGAGATGTGATATGGTAGAAATATAGAATATTGTTACGATATAGTAGGGGATATTATTGGGAAGATGGAGAAAAGATCAAATGAGTTTCTGGTCATTTAGTAATGTCTGTCATTTATTGAATGCTTGCTGCATATCCAACTTTGTTAGGCTCTTTACAAAAACATCTAATATTGACAACAGTTTTGTGTGGCAGATACTATTCTCTGAAGAAATTGGGATTTAGAGAGACTAAATAGGTTATAAGACTCATGGAGCTAATAAATTAGATTTGATTCCACATCTCTTTTAAAATATGCTGCCATCATAAGCCTCTTTAATTAATTGCTTTGCAGTGATCTCTAGATTCTATTTAAGAAGAAATTTGCAACAATCTTGAACTCGTACTTACAGACTAGGCGATTACCTTAACAGGGAAGAACCATGATTATGAATATGCCAAGCATCGGAAGAACTTCAAATATAAATCTAGTACTACAGGAATATGAACTGATGGCCTGAAAAAGACTGCATTTATTTTGGATAACAAAATAATTTCTTGGCCAGGTGCAGTAGCTCATGCCTGTAATCTCAGCACTTTGGAAGGGTGAGGCAGGTGAATGGATTGAGCCCAGGAGTTTGAGACCACCCTGGGCAGGATGGCGAAACCTGGTCTCTACAAAAAATAAATAAAATGAAATAAAATAAAATAACTTATTGGTATCCAAGGCTCTTTAAAACACAATTAAAGTCTCTGGAACAAATGCTGAAAGCTGTGTGTCCAAAGAGGTCTTCGTCACTCTAAGTCTTAAATATTTGACAGTTTAGGTTTGGGCGAAGTAAACATTGGATTTTACTAATAATATGGTTGCCTATTTTGGCACCCTAAATTTAGAAGTTGGTTTAAAAATTTTTTTTTAATCCAAAGGTAACATTGTTTATGTCTTCAAAGAATGCCAGACTGACGTATTTTTGTTATTATTGTTTAGTTTGGTAGGCTAATAATGTTTTCCATTGAACTGCAACAATTTGAGTAACTGGCAGCATGTAAATTAAAGAATTTTAGAGTTGAAAGGATCTTAGTGATTGTCCGGTGCAGTCTTCTTGCTGTTCAGATAAGGGAAATGAAACGCTTTTGAATTAGATGAATGTGACTCCAGTTACTTATTCAATTAATGCTGTTAGTACTAGGATTAGAACCCTTTTTACCGAACAACACTACTTCCAGTGTTTATAAGAGGGTGTATGTAGATCACCACCGTAACAGGACATGATTCTGTTACTGGTTATGAGGCTGGCTTGCCTAAAGTAATGGTCTTAGCTGGGTAAGATATAGGTGGTCGGTCACATAGCAGAATCTCTTAGGATTCTTTTTACAAAATATATATACTGACCCCTCTTTGAAATCCGCTTGGCTGAAGAGACTGTCAGATTAAGAGCATCTTTAATCAGTAAGCAAAGGCCCCCTGGCAAGAAAAATATGTAAAATATTCTTGTGTTTTGGAAATAGGTGTCTAGAAAATATGTAGCTTAATAACCTAATTAATGCATATAGCATTACTGATGTGTACCATAAAGCTATCCTTTCCACTGTTCACTAACAAAAGACATTTGATTCAGTTACCATGTATGTTCTGAAAAACTATTAGTAAAAAACTTAGACTTGTGAGACCTCTTATTTTTTCATATTATTATTTTTATGAATGTCCAAATTCTCCTTGTCAAGAATTGTGAAGGATCTGAGATTTTATTGCAGGCTAATAAATTAGCCTACTACAGTTTCATGGATAACTGAAGGTAAAAAGACGTGAGTATCAGCATGTTTTGCACCAGTTTCCTGAGCTCCAGCTACGATAGAGTGACATAAAGTGGGCTGGATGATATCTGCACATGCATGAGATGCAGACAGGAACCTTAAGTTGAGGGAGCCCACATTTTTGATCCAGAGGGAGACATACTCTCTTCATCTTCCAAGGTTTTTGTTAAATGACCACCCTTGAAAAGATAGTCTGGAGCAAAGAGTATGTTTGCAGCTTGCGGGACAGGCAGAAATGCGAAAGACCGATGGAGAATCGTCTCCTAATAGGCATTATATTATATTAGACCAATGAGACTATTGTTTATTCTCAATGTAAATGAAATATGTTCAGAAATTCTTAGTGTGTCAGGAATGTGACCTCTGCGCACTTTGTTTTTAATTCCAGAAAAATATCTGTTGTTTGCATATTACTTGCCCTTGTTTAGTACAGTAACATGAAAGTTAACTTGCTTTAGTTTTGATGAAGGGTGTTCTGGTTAATTGGATTTTATTTTTAAATACTTAAATTCCTTTATGCCAAATGGACATACCCTGTTCCTTTGTCCCGTCTCCTTTTTTTTCTTTGTTTAAAGTCAAAACATTTATCCTCCATGTTGTTTTAATTTCAGCAAATACTTAACAGTGTGCCTATCATAGGTCAGATTCTGAATGCTAGCCAGGTGTATAGATAAGAAAGATTGTGTATTCAGTTATTCAGAGTTATTTCACTAAACATGTGCCATTTGAGGGCAGGAGACACAAGTTAGGCTAAATGTTAGAAGGATGTTCCTGGGAGAGCAAATAGTATGTACAAAGGGTTTGGAGAAGATGAGATAGGCAGAAAAGCATATCCCAAGAAGAAGCAATATATATGAACATTCAGAAGAGAGAAAGAATGTAGGTTTTGAGTACTTCATGATACTGATATTAACCTATTTTTAAAATTGAACTTCCAAATTTAAACTGTTGAGGTTCTTGCAAAGTATACTCTACCAGGGAGTGAAGTTCGGATTTGATGGATCTCTCGTTGTGCTTACCATATATGAAGCTTTCCATGAAGACTTCTCAAATCTCTAGAAACAAAAAAAAAGAAAAAAGAAAAAAAAAGACTTCTCAAATCTTTTGGGATTGCAGGGGGAGAAACATCTCACTATATATCTTTTAGGGTTAGAATGCTACAGTATAAGAAGTATATTTTTTTAAGGAGACTGCATATGAGTTTGCTGCGGCTTTTTCCATTAGTTATGTTATTTGTATAGAGACTAGGTCTTGCTATGTTGCTGAAGCAGGACTGCAGTGGCTGTTCATGGGCATAATCATAGTGTACAGCAGCCTGGAATTTCTGAGCTCAAGCAAACTTCCCACTTCACCCCCAGCCTAGCTGGGACTACATGCCTGTACCACTGTGCCTGCCAAGTTTGCTGTTTAAAGCAAAGCGTTCATTCATGTGTAGTAGTTGTCAGTAATGAAATTTTCCTTTTTTTTTTTTTTCTTTTTTTGAGACGGAGTCTCACTGTGTCGCCCAGGCTGGAGTGCAGTGGCCGGATCTCAGCTCACTGCAAGCTCCGCCTCCCGGGTTCCCACCATTCTCCTGCCTCAGCCTCCCGAGTAGCTGGGACTACAGGCGCCCGCCACCGCGCCCGGCTAATTTTTTGTATTTTAGTAGAGACGGGGTTTCACCGTGGTCTCGATCTCCCGACCTTGTTGATCCGCCCGCCTCGGCCCTCCCAAAGTGCTGGATTACAGGCTGAGCCACCGCGCCCGGCATTGAAATTTCAAAGTAGAGATTTATTAACAGGCCTCTGTTTCCTTAATGACCAGAATTTTGGTTTGTTTTTCACCTGAAAAATTGATCACTTCCTCTAGTCACAATATGGTCTATATTCTTAAACTGTCCAGTGACATGAGAAATTAATGTCATTTATTTTTAATTAGAATAGTAAAGGTGTTGCTACATTCAAAAAATAGTCTAACAATTAGAAGTTTCCATAAGCTGTTGGTTCCCTCTAACTTATGGTTTTAGGCTCTGTTATTAAAATTTTTAGGCCGGGTGCGGTGGCTCACGCCTGTAATCCCAGCACTTTGGGAGGCCGAGATGGGCGGATCACGAGGTCAGGAGATCGAGACCATCCTGACTAACACGGTGAAACCCTGTCTCTACTAAAATACAAAATTAGCCAGGCGTGGTGGCTGGTGCCTGTAGTCCCAGCTACACGGGAGGCTGAGGCAGGAGAATGGCGTGAACCCGGGAGGCGGAGCTTGCAGTGAGTGGAGATCGCGCCGCCGCACTCCAGCCTGGGTGACAGAAATATAAAAATGTAGATTACATTAACATTTTAAGTGGCCCTTGTTTTTCTAAATGTACTTTGTTCAAGAGAGCTGTGCTATAATTAATTACATGGGTAATTTCATTATGAAAAATTTCTTAAAAAGGTTTATTTAGAGAGTCATAGCAAGGCTTAAATGAGAGTCTGCGTAAAGTACCTGTTATAAAATTTGGCCTACAGAAAGTTCTCTAAGCAATAGTTACTACTACTTTTACCATATTGTTGTTTTAAAAAGCTGATTAAGTTTCGATTACATGTATTTGCATTTAGGTACGAAACTTTCCTTAAAAAATTTATTTTGTTTTATTTTATTTATTTATTTTGAGATGGAGTCTTGCTCTGTCGCTCAGGCCAGAGTGCGGTGCCGTGATCTCAGCTCACTACACCCTCCGCCTCCTGGGTTCAAGTGATTCTCTCACCTCAGCCTCCCGAATAGGTGGGATTACAGGCGCATGCCACCACGTCCGTCTAATTTTTGTATTTTTTAGTAGAGACAGGGTTTCGCCACGTTGGCCAGGCTGGTCTCAAACTCCTGACCTCAAGTGATCCACCCACCTCGGCCTCCCACAGTGCTGAGATTACAGGCGTGAGCCACCGTGCCCACCCAAGAGTTTTCACTTTAATTTTTTTTTGTCTTTTTTTGGCCATACATCTCTACAGATATAGAGGCTAAAGCAGGAGAATCACTTGAGCCTAAGAGGCAGAGGTTGCAGTGAGCCGAGATAGAGTCACTGCACTCCATCCTGGGCGACAGAGCGAGACTCCATCTCAGAAAAGAGAAAAAACGATTCTCTAAACTTACCCTGTCCAATACAGTAGCTACTAGCTGTATGTGGTTGTTTAAAGTAAATTTAAAATTCTGTTCTTTGGTTCTACATACCACGTTTCAAGTGCTCAGATAGCCACATGTGGCTAGTGGTTCCTGTCGATGGTGCAGAACATTTTCATCTTTCCAGAAATTTACATTGGACACTGTTGTTCTAAGCTAATGTTTTCAGTTTTACCCCCAATCATTAGACTCCTTTTATCATAGCATTTTAAATAGAATACCATATAAAAAGGTAGTGAGGTGCAGTTGTGCTTTTCAGGAGATGCAAAATCTACTTCATTTAACCTCCCCATGGCCTTCAGAACACAAGGCTTTTAGGACCCTAGTTGGCCATTTGTTCTTGTTTTAAACAACTAATAAATGTAGAAGGAATTATAGAAAATTCATAAATAGAAAAAGCACTATAGAAACATTTGATTAAGATGCTGAAACCATTTGGTGAAAGATTGTTGTCATAGGATTTGGAGAAACCTGACCAGTTTAACTTAACGATCAAACAACATCAACATTATGGGACAGACTGGCATTATGTATTATTCCTTGATGTGGTGCGCTGAGAAGAGTACAACTTCACCTTTGTGGTACTTAATGCCTTTTTTTTTTTTTGCCAGAACTTATTGAAGAAATAATAAGACAGTTCTAAATAGGAAATCTGCATGTCTTGGACCCTTCAAAAATGTTGGTAGTTGTTATCATGAAAGACTAGATAGACAGACAGATAAAGTTAAAGGAGAGACATGGAAATTAATGTGTTGTGTGATGGATCCTGCATTGGGTCTTGGACTCGGGGACAAAACAGATCTAAAGGACATTATTAGGGTGACTGGAGAAATTGTATAACGGATATGAATGGTGTAATATGAATATTAAATTTTCTGAATGATAATTTATTGTGAGTATATAGGAAAATACTCTTGTTCTTAATAAGGTACATGTTGACATATTTAGGAATGAAATGTCATGATGCTGCAAGTAACATTCAAATTGTTAACCAAAGAAGAATTGTGTCTGTGCAAGTATGTGTAAAGAGAGAAAGCAAATGTGGCAAAATGTTAACAATTGGTCAGAGACTGAATAATTTAGATGAAGAATGAAGAATGTACTTCATTGTATTTTTTTACAGCCTTTTAGTAGGTTTGAAGTTTTCAACATAAAAAGTGGGTAAAAGAAATGACCTCTTTATTCTATCTGCTTAGCAGATAGTTCCAGGAAAAGCCTCTCCCTCTTTTCTGCTACATGATTGCAATAGAATGGATCTGTCAAGTTTCTACAGTCCTTTCCAGGGAAACTGGTGTGGAGCTGAACCTCTGATAGAGCGTTCAGTTGGATTAACCAAGTAGTAGGAAAGCAAGCATTTAAGGCAAGGAAATACATAAGTAAAACATCTTAGTAGTTTGCATGTTTCAACATTTGTTTCAGCCGGAGTTTATTAGCAGTACATGCTTCAGATTTATTCTTTCCTTTTATGGCAAATTGTGAATGCATATGAAAAACATGTACGTATCAGTTCTCTAGCAGCACTCTCCCTCATTCCCCTCATACATAGTCTCAGTGTCTTAAAGCTGGGCAACTACAGGTAGACTCAATTGGAGACTGCCTGTTTCTGCGTTCTTAACATTCTGGTGACCCCCTGGATTCAGATATTTGTTATAAAAACAGGCATATCTCTGAGATATTATGGGTTCAATTCCAGAGCACTGAAATAAGACATATAGTGCAATAAAGCAAGTGACACGAATATTTTGACTTCTCAGTGCATATAAAAGTTATGTTTACACTATGCTATAGTCTATTAAGTGTGCAGTAGCATTATGTCTAAAGAAACAATGTACATATCTAAATTAAAATATACTTTATTGCTTAAAAAAAATGCTAACAATCATCTGAGCCTTTAGTGAGTTGTAAATTTTTTGTTGATAGGAGGACCTTATGTTGATTTAAATGGCTGCTGACGAATCAGAGTGGTGGCTGGAGGTGGAGGTGACTGTGGCAATTTGTTAAAATAAGACAACAATGAGGTTTAGATTTCTCCGTAGCACGGAGTGCTATTTGATAGCATTTTACCCACAGTAGAAATTCCTTCAAAATTGGAGTCAATCTCAAACCCTGATGCTGCTTTATCAACTATGTTTATGGGATATTCTATGCCCTTTGTTGTCATTTCAACAGTGTTCACAGCATCTTCACCAGGCATAGATTTCATCTCAAGAAACCACTTTCTTTGCTCGTCCCTAAGAAGCAATTCCTCATTTGTTCAAGTTTTGTCATGAAATTGTAGGAATTCAGTCACATTTTTAGTCTCTGCTTCTAACTCTAGTTATGTTGCTAATCCCACCACGTGTAGTGACTTCCTCCACCGGAGTCTTGAACCCCACAAAGTCACTCATGAGAGTCAGATTTCTTCCAAACTTAATATTGATATTTTGAAATCCTTCCATGAATCATGAATGTTCTGAATGGCATCTAGAATGATGAATCCTTTCCAGAAGGTTTTCAATTTACTTTGCCGAGATCCATCAGAGGAATCACTGTCCGTGGCAGCTATAGCCTTACAAGATGTTTTTCTTAAATAATAAATACTTTTTTTTGAGACAGAGTCTCACTCTGTTGCCCAGGCTGGAGTGCAGTTGTGCGATCTCGGCTCACTGCAACCTTTGCCTCCTGGGCTCCAGTGATTCTCCTGCCTCAGCCTCCTGAGTAGCTGGGATTACAGGCGCGTACCACCACGCCCGGCAAATTTTTATATTTTTAGTAGAGATGAGATTTCACCATGTTGACCAGGCTGGTCTTGAACTCCTGGTCTCAAGTGATCTGCCTGCCCTGGCCTCCCAAACTGCTGGGATAACAGGCATGAGCCAGCATGCCCAGCCAAATAATAAAACTTGAAAGTCAAAATTACTCCCTGGTCCATGGGTTGCAGAATAAATGTTGTGTTAGCAGGCATGAAAACAACTTTAATCTCCTTGTATTCTCCTCCATCAGAGTTCTTGGGTAATTAGGTGCATTGTCAATGAGCAGTAACATTTTGAGAGGAATCTTTTTTCCTGAGCAATAGGTCTCAACAGTGGGCTTAAAATATTCAGTAAACCAGGTTGTAAACTGAGGTGCTGTCAGCTAGTCTTTGTTGTTCCATTTATAGATTATAGGCAGCTTCGATTTAGTATAATTCTTAAGGGCCCTAGGAATTTTCGTGTGGTAAATGAGCATTGACTACAACTTAAAGTCACCAGCTGTCTTTAGTTCCTCATAAGAGCTTGTTCTTTGAAGGCAGACATTGACTTCCCTATAGCTATGGAAGTCCTAGTTGCTGTCTTCTTCCAGTACAGTGCTGTTTCATCTACATGGAAAATGCATAGTTTGTTGTAGCCACCTTCATCAGGTATCCTAGCTAGATTGGGATAACTTCCTACAGCTTCTGCATCTGCACTTGTTGCTTCACCTGCACTTGTTGCTTCACAATCCTGTTTCATCTACATGGAAAATGTATAGTTTGTTGTAGCCACCTTCATCGGGTATCCTAGCTAGATTGGGATAACTTCCTACAGCTTCTGCATCTGCACTTGTTGCTTCACCTTCATAAAATATGAAGCAACATATTTTATGTTATATATTATATATATAACGTCGTATATATAATATATAATATATATATAACGTTATATATATATATATATATATATATATATATATATATATATATATATATATATATATAGAGT
>NW_016803692.1:2337896-2357697 GCF_001698545.2 Rhinopithecus bieti | reverse complement strand
TTTTAAAAGGCAGGGCTTGGTTGCTCATGCCTCTAATCCCAGCACTTTGGGAGGCTGAAGAGGGCAGATCACGAGGTCAGGAGTTTGAGACCAGCCTGGCCAACATGGTGAAATCCCGTCTCTACTAAAAATACAAAAATTAGCTGGGCGTGGTGGCATGCGCCTGTAGTCCCAGCTACTTGGGTGGCTGAGGCAGGAGAATCACTTGAACCCGGGAGGCAGAGGTTGCAGTGAGCTGAGATTGTGCCCCTCCCCCCCAGCCTGGTTGAAGGAGCAAGACTCTGTCCCAAAAAAAAAAAAAAAGGCAGTGTCTGTGAAGTGTGTTGACGTGAAGTACAATAAAATCTATGCCTGTAATATTTGGTTTCGGTTCTTGAATTAAGATTTTATGATAAAAAAGACATTGATTTGAGAGTAACTTGTCCATGCTCAATATGAACACATTGTAATAGGCTTTCCAAATTGTTCAATTATACATTGTTCAACTAGTTATAAATATCCTGTATAGGATCAGTAACCAGTGTGAATTTTAACTACTAATTGTAGTTTTTTAACTACTAATTGTAGTAATTTTAACTACTAATTTTGAACTACTAATTCCTTTCCTCTGGGAAATTGTTGATAATGATTCATTGGTTAGAATTGGCTAAGTCAAAGCCCCAGTCGGTTTTGTTCCACTTTCTTCTCATGTATGTTACAGGGCATTTTCAGGTTTCTTCTGAATCTCAGTAGGGAAAAATAGGATCAGTATAAAATATATATTCAATGAGAAAAGAGTCAAATTTTTTAGCATTAGGACAAAATATACATCAGAATAGAAAGGCCAGATGATAGGAACATTAGAGTACATATGCTATCTCAAGAGTCTGAAATCCACTTGAGCTCAGGAGTTCGAGACCAGCCTATGCAACATAGTGAGACATCATCTCTACAAAAAGTAAAAAAAATTAGCCAGGTGTGTTGGCTCATGCCTATAGTCCCAGCTACTCAAGGGGCTGAGGTGGGAGAATCACTTGAACTGGGGAGGTCGAGGCCGCAGTGAGCCATGATCATGAGGTGAAATTTCTTACTTATCTAGAGTAAAATGTACAAATCTTAAGTGTACAGCTTGATAAATTTGAGCTATGAATTTTGTTCTGCATTTCTATGTCTAAAGACAAAAATAATTTCTTAGAGGAGATGAAACTTTTCTTAGTGCTTATTTCTAAAATAAAAATTTTTGAATGAGACCTCAATATAGGGAACATTGAGTGATGTCATGTAGGGATCCCCAACCCTGGGGCCACTGACTGAGCCGCACGGCAGGAGGTGAGGTACAGGCCAGCATTAGTACCTGGCAGCGGCATTAGATTCCCACGGGAATGTGAACTCCACTGTGAACTGCGCTTGCGAGGAGGGATGTAGGTGGCCCTCCTTAAGAAAACCTAATCCCAGGTGGAACAGTTTTTGTCCCGAAACCATTCCCACCCACCCCCTGTGGAAACATTGTCTTCCACAAAACCCGTCCCTGGTGCCAAAACGGTTGGGGATGGCTTTTACAGTATACCAAGTGAAATCTCAGGTCATGACGCTGAGGTGCAATTTTTAATGGGAGTGAAGGATGGGGAGCTAAATAAATAATCTTCATCCAAAAGTAAAACCTATGGTATATAAAGAAATTGGACACTTTTTGGCCTCTTTTGGTTTCCTCATGATTGAAATAATAGCAAAAAAATGGCCAGCACAGTGCCTTATGCCTGTAGTCCCAGCCCTTTGGGAGACCAAGGTGGGCAGATTGCCTGAGTCCGGGAGTTTGGGACCAGCCTAGGCAACATAGCAAAACCCCCTCTCTACCAAAAATGCAAAAAGTATATGCACATGGGTGGTGCACACCTGTGGTCCCAGCAACTCGGGAAGCTGAGGTGGGAGGCTCACTGGAGTCCTGGAGGGGCGGAGGTTGAACTGAGCTGTGATCCTGCCACTGTACTCTAGCTTGGGTTGCAGAGTGAGACCTCATTTCAAAAAAATAAAAAATAAAAAAGGAGAAATGGTTGATCTGCATATTCTGTAAATAAAATAGCTAAATAGCTGTCCCTGCATACATATATGTGTGTATATATACATAAGTGAATATATACACACGTGTAATTTCTTTCAACATATTTGTTAAGAATTTGGCAAGGAAAGGACTTCAGCAACAATTGTTTTGGGTTATTTACTAGGAGTGGATCCATTGCTCTAAGGAATAAGTAAGCAAGTGATAATATTGACTTCTTTTCTGAAAATTCCAGATTAAAAAAATATTTCCTTTTGATTCCAAGATTGTCCCACATTCAGAGGAAAGTAGACTAATAGAGAACCTGCAGGCAAAGCCAGGATTTTTCTGAAGGAACAATTCTGTGTTTGATTCAATGCCTGAAAAGGAATCAGTTAAATCCTCAGAGTTCTTTAAAACAGAGCATGGCCTAGATCCTTTTAGCTGGAAAGATAGCTTAAAACAAACGTTTCCACTTGGCCACTATGGCTGTAGAAAAATAACAGTATTGCTCCCATGAAAACCTGATTTTCAGCAGTGTGAACCTGCCCAGAAGGAACTGATGGTAAGAGGTACTTTTTTTTCTTCTTTAGATTATTTGTGCTGCCTGCCCTAAATCACTTTCTGTGATCTGACTTTTTTTTTTGGCTCTGCTACCTTGATTTTATGTTATTAGAAAACCTGTAGCTTAGTTAGGGGAGGATTGACTTCTTTATAGGTTGCCACCAAGAATACTTTTCCACCAGGAAAAATATGTTACCCTAGGGTGCTTGATGCATCTCTGTTGTAACTTACCCTGCATTTAGAGAGGTTTATACTTATACATGGTTTTCTCTTTACACTTTGAGTAAGTAACATTTTTTTGCTACACAAATCCTTGCTAGTTGAATTTTTAAAGAGTTAGTAGCATATATTCAGTAATTGCAAAACAGACCTTCTTTCCTCACCCCTGAATCTTTGGACAGTAAAAATACATTATATAACATTGAAATCATTCACAATTTAGTGGTTTGAAATTCCAGATGGTAATGCTGTGAAAAGACTTGTCACATTTTGTACCTTGTATTATGAAGAGGGTTATATTAATCACAATTAGCAAGTGAGCTGTGGGCTCCAAGATGTCAAGTGAATTTTTAGGTAATGAACAAGTTTCTAGACATTTATAGTCTTAAGTTTCTTGAATAAATTTTGTCATTTTAAAGAGCAAGAATAAATTATTGAAAACAATTTCTGAATTTAAATTCTTTACGTGAATTATTTAATTTGACAACTTAATTCTTTTTTTTTTTTTTTTTTTTTTGAGAAGCGGAGTCTCGCTCTGTCAGCCAGACTGGAGTGGGGCAGTGGCCAGACCTCAGGCTCACGCAAGCTCCGCCCTCCCGGGTTCACGCCATTTCTCCCTGGCCCTCAGCCTCCCGAGTAGCCCTGGGACCTACAGGCGGCCGCCACCTCGCCCCGGGCTAGTTTTGTTGTCCTTTTTAGTAGAGACGGGGTTTCACCAGTGTTAGCCGGGGATGGTCCTCGATCTCCTGACCTCGTGATCCGCCCCCGTCTGCCGGCCTCCCAAAGTGCGGATTACAGCTTTAGGCTTGAGCCACCGCGCCCGGCCGACAACTTAATTCTTACATGGGCAAGTAATGTTAATCATCCCATTTTACAGAGGAAGAAACATGACTCTCATAGGACAAATGGCCCATCATATGTTTAGCAAGTGATAGAAACCAGATTTAAACTCCAGCAGTCTTATGCTTAACCACTTTGCTGTGCTTCTCAAAATGCGTAGAATAAACAGAATTGCAACGTGATATGTCAGCTCTCTCCTAAGACTGAATTGCTAAGGTTTCTGCTCTTTTATTTTACTTCTCTTTTTACTTCCTAATCCCCAGTTTTTGCTTGTTTTAATAATAAAATCTAGAGGAAATAGAACTGCTGCAGTTAAATATACTTGGATTGACAGACCAGATCTTCTATTTATTCGTAGCTACATGACAAGTTACTTCATTTGAGCTCACTTAAAACAAAACAAAACAAAACAAAACTGTAATAATGTACTAATAAGCGTATTAAAAACATAATGTTTTGTTGTGGATAGTATACAGGTATAATTTTTAAAGTATTGAAATCATTACCTGGAAGATATTAAAGGTTGTTTTTTTTTTTTTTTGAGACAGAGTTTCACTCTAGTCACCCAGGCTGGAGTGCAATGGCGTGATCTCAGCTCACTGCAAACTCTGCCTCCCGGGTTCAACGATTCCCATGCCTCAGCCTCCTGAGTAGCTGGGATTACAGGCATGCGCCACTACGTCCAGCTGATTATTGTATTTTTAGTAAAGTCGGGGTTTCACCATGTTGGCCAGGCTGTTTTCGAACTCCTGACCTCGGTGATCCACTCGCCCTGGCCTCGCAAGGTGCTGGGATTACAGGCATGAGCCATCGCGCCCGGCTAAAGGTTTTATATATAGGTAGCTACAGTTGACCCTTCAACAACGAGAGGATTAGGGGCATCAGTGCCCGTGCTGCACAGTTGGAAATCTACATATAACTTTTGACTATCTAAAAAACTTAACTACTGATTGCCTACTGTTGACTGAAAGGCTCACTGATAACATTAACAGCCAGTTAACACGTTTTGTATGTATGTTATGTGTATTCTATACTGTATTGTTACAGTAAAGTAGCTAGAGAAAAGGTTATTAAGAAAATCACAGGGAAAAGAAAATGTATTTCCTGTTTACGAAATGGGAGTGAATCATCGTAAAGGTCTTCATCCTTGCTGTGCTCACATTGAATAGGTTGAGGAGGAAGAGGAGGAGTTGGTTTTGCTGTCTCAGGAGTGGCAAAAGTGGAAGAAAATTCTTGTATAGGTGGACCTGTGCAGTTCAAACCCGTGTTGTTCAAGGGTCAACTATAGTATTTGTAATTAACATTATGCATATTATTATCTGTATTTCTACTTTAAAAGCTAAATGTTTTGTTTTTTAAAATCTTCATGATTCTACTACACATTTAAGGAAGAAATTATACCAGTTCTCTACAGTCTCTTCCAGAAAATAGAAACAGAGGGAATACTTCCTAACTCAGCATTACTCTAATACCAAAGAGTACTTAATACCAAAGACAAGAAAGGAAAACTAAACTACAGACCAAAATCTTTTGTTAATATAAATGTAAAAATCCTCAACCGAATATTAGCAAATCAAATCCAAAATGTATAAAAGAATTACATACTATAGCTAAGTGGGATTTATTCCAAGTGTGCAAGACTGGTTCAACATGTGGAAATCAGTTCATGTTATCGATCACATCCACATTCTAAATAAGAAAAAACATGATCATATCAGTAGACGCAGAAAAAGCATTTGATAAAATCCATCATCCATTCTTGATCAAAATCTCTCAGGAAACTAGGAATGAGGGAAAATTCCTCAACTTGATAAAATCTACAAAAAACTTATAGCTAACATCATATTTAATAACGAGAACATAGATCCTTTTCTGTTATGATTGGGAAAAGGCAAAGTTGTCCCCTGTCACTACTCTTCAACATCATCCTGGAAGTCCTAGTTAATGCAATAAGACAGAAAAAGAAAAAAGGTATCCAGATAGAGAAGGAAGAAATAAAACTTAATTCAGAAATAACATGTTGTATATGTAGAAAGTCCCAACAAATCACAAGTGCTCTGGAACTAGTAAGTGATTATAGCAGGTCGGTCACAGTGGCTCACGCCTGTAATCCCAGTATTTTGGGAGGTCGAGGTGGGTGGATTGCCTGAGGTCAGGAGTTTGAGACCAGCCTGGCTAACATGGTGAAACCTCGTCTCTACTAAAAATGCAAAAATAAGCTGGGCATGGTGGCACATGCCTGTAGTCCCAGCTACTCAGGAGGCTGAGGCAGGAGAATTGCTTGAACCTGGGAGGCAGAGGTTGCAGAGAGCTGAGATCACGACACTGCTCTCCAGCCTGGGCGACAGAGCAAGACTTTGCCTCCAAAAAAAATATAATTAAAAGACTATAGCAATGTTGCAATACCATTTATATTAGCACAAAAAAAATTTAAATCCTTAGGTATAAATCTTGCAACATATGTACAAGATCTATATGAGGAAAATGACAAAAATCAAAAAAATCAAAGCTCTAGTTAAACAGATATTCCATGTTCATGCTTAGACAGACTCAATATTGTTAAGATGTCAAGTTCTTCCCAACATGATCTATAGATTCAGTGTAATTTCATTCAGAATCCTAGCAGGTTATTTTGTGACTATCAGCAAAGTTATTCCAAAGTTTATATTGGTCAGAGACCTAGACTAGGCAACACTCTATTGTAGGAGAACAAAGTCAGACTGACACTACTGTACTTAAAGACTTACGAAGCCACAGTAATCAAGACATCGTGGTATTGTTGAAAGAATAAATAGATCATTGAAGCAAAATAGTGCATAGATAAACCTACACGAATGTAGTCAATTGATCCTTGACAAAGGAGCAGAGACAACTCAAGGAAAAATGGTAATTTTTTCCACAAGTGGCACTGGAATAACAGGATATCTCATTCCCCTCCCCCCCACCAAAAGAAAAAGAATCTAGACACAGACTTTATACCTTTCACAAGAACTACCTCAGAATGAATTGTAGCCCTTAATGTTAAGCACAAAAATATAAAACTCCTAGAAGATAATAAAGTAGAAAATCTGGTGACCTTAGGTTTGGTGATAACTTTTTAGACAAAACACCAAAAGCATACTCCATGAAAGAAAGATGTTGTATAAGTTGGACTTCATTAAAATAAAATATGTATGTTTTGTGAAAGATACTGTTTAGGGAATAAAGAGATTAAGCCACAGGCTGGGAGAAAATCTTTGGAAAATACATACCTGAAAAAGAACTGGCATCCAAAAATAGTCAGAGAACCCTTATAACAGTAATAAATGAACAGCACAATTAAATGGACAGAAACATCTGAACCTCCTTGAAGAAGATATACAGATGGCAAACAAGCATTTCAAAAGATGTTTACCACATATCATTAGAGAACATGCAAATTTAAACCACAGTGAGATACTATATACCTATTAGAATGATGAAAATTCCAAACACTGACAATACCACATGCTGGTGCATATGTGGAGTAATGGGAATTCTCATTCATTGCTGGTGGGAATGCAAAATAATAACCTTCAAAATGCCCATACATGTTTGTAGCAACTTTGTTTGTAATTGCCCAAACTTGGAAGCAAGCAACATGTCCTTCAGTAGGTTAATGGATAAACAAACTGTGGTACCTCCATACAATGCAATATTATCTAGTCATGAAAAGAAATGAGCTATCATAGCTATGAGATTCCTAATGATCACTGAAAAGAGAGACGGTACAATAAGATATTTTTTTTTCAAGGTAAATATAGATTATAGATGGTTGCAGGTAAGTTTTTGAATTGGAACATAGTTTTATTTTTTTTTCCCAAGCATCCTCTAAAAGATATGAAGTCAGTAAGTTCCATAAGTGAAAATAATTGATTTCTTCAATTGATAATTGATTTCTTCTTTTCCAAGGTAGTGATTCTTCTCCAGTCCTCAACCCCTAGAAAAAGGTGGTAGTATAGAAAGAGGTGGTATTGCTGTATTTATTTTTGGATAAACTAAAAGCAGGGAGCTAATTCTCTATTAGTAGCTTAAAACAAAAAAGTCCTGAGAAAGTTTGAATTTTTTTTCATATTTTCCGTCAGAAGGTACAGAAAATTATGTTTATTAAATCTTAAAGCTAAATATCTTTAAGCATATTCTTTAGTAATTGTTTTCTTTCTACACACAGACACACATGTGTGTTTATTTATCATAAGTGACAGGTGATTCAGTGCCAGTCTGAGTTCTTAAAGGTTACAGAGTTCAGTTTATTTGTTTTTATTGTTTTGTGGTTAGCAGCAATAATGTTAGTAATAGTAGATATACTGTCTTCATATGTGAAGACTGATGATGTCCCGTGTGCTTAGAGCTATTTTTCTAGTAGTCATGGTAGATTTGCACTCGTTTACTCATACTAGATCTCCTTTAAACATTATACATTTGTAGTATTACTGATAATGTGTGTAAATGACTGAATGATCTGTTAGCCAAGATTAAGTGTGTCTGGTTCATACTTTAATTGATCCCCTGTTTCAAAAAGGATTTTATGCATCTTTCAGTAATACAGTAAGACAAAGTAATTAGCTAAGGAAATCAGGATAACTGGAAAATGAGCACAATTGAGTGACATTTTGTGCCTGGTACTTTTCTGACCATCTACTGGCTCTCTTGTTTCTTCAGCTTACCCTGTCTGGGGGCTTATCTCTGCTTGGTTCTTTACTGTTCATTCATTAGTTCCCACCTGAGGCATGGCATTTATCCCAGAATACTTGAATCTTGGTGGGCTTTTCCCCGCTCTGCACAGCCCCTAAGGGACTAAGGTACTAGGGCCCCTTATTTTTTCTTTCGTGACCTTCCAGAATAGTTGCTTGCTGCCCTCTTCTGGCTGAGACCTTAGGGTGTTATTGAGCAAATTTTAGTTTTTAATCCTTTTAATTCCAGCAGTATTTTGGATAGACCAGTTGTTCTCAACCCTGGCTGCATATTAGAATCACTCTGGGGAAAACTGCCAGTGTGTGGCCCACTTTTGGAGGTTCTGATTTAATTGGTCTTGGGGTAGAGCTGGTATTTTTTTAGGTGATTAAAATCTCTAGCCAGTGATTAAGATCTAACCACTAGGATAAATGACCCTTGGAATCGTGAAGGGCTTGAGCTACTTAGATATAGTCCTCACATTTTTAGATATCATAATGGATTTTTTAAAAATAGCATTAAAGTTAGAAATACAGGAGTATTTCTACCCTATCAGAAAAATAGTTTATACAAGGAATGATATGAATAAGCAATAGGATCTTAGGTCTTTGTAGTATCTACTAATACCAGAAGAGATTTTGGGAACATACTTTGTGTTGTCATTTGCCTGTTTGGTTTTCTAATTCTCAATTTTCATTTCCTCTTTTTCTGTTTTAAGGACTGAGCCACAGGCTTCAGCATGAGTTTGGCCATTGACAGATACTAGTGGAAGATTGGAGGACAGGTAGAAAGGAGAAGCCAGGGTATTTTTTGGTTGCCATCTCTGGTAAAGGCTGTTTCTCTCGTAGTGGCTTCTTGTCCGTTCTGACTTTAGCTGTTATCAGAGAGCTCCTCCTTCCATGGTCCAAATGTGTGCTGGAAAACTTCCTGTATTAGTAGCTATGTCTTCTCTGAAATATATGGAGAGGTTTCTGTTTTCTTAATTGGACTCCTATTTGATATACCCTGTAAATACTACAGTATGCTTCTCTTTCCTCTCTTCTGTGTTTCTACCTTTCCTCCTATCTCCTCTTTGGTACTTTTCCTACTCCAGTGATAGCCACCAGAATTCTGAACAATATTTACAACAGTTAGGGTTAAGGGGCATTGCTCTTAAATTGGAGTCTCTAATTTTATGGAATGTTCTAAGTTTTACTTTGTTACTTTCTGAAACTTGTAAAGCATTCATATGATATTATTTCTTAGTTGGATTAGAAACCTGATGGGAAATAAGTCTTTAATATGAACTTGTTGAATACAGTTTGTTAGCAGATACAATTTGTAATCATCATCCTGTTTTGGTTGCTGTTTTTTGTTTTGTTTTTTTGTTTGAGGTAGAGGTCTTACTATTTTGCCCAGGTTGATCTTGAACGCTTGGGCTCAAATGATCCTACCACTGAAGCCTCTTGAGTAGCTGGTAGATAACAGGCACACGCTATCATGCCCAATTTATCACCTTGTTAATAATGCTTCTTGTTAATTATTTTGTTAAGAATACTGTTGCAGCTAGTTTGTTTTTTAACATTTTGACCCATGATACAAATCTCTCTTACTAAACTTTAGTTTGGGTCATTTAAAAAAATAATAGAGTGCATTTCTTTTTTTTTTTGAGACGGAATTTCGCTCTTGTTGCCCAGGCTGGAGTGCAATGGTGTGATCTCAGCTCACCACAACCTCTGCCTCCCAGGTTTAAGCGATTCTCCTGCCTCATCCTCCCGAGTAGCTGGGATTACAGGCATGCGCCACCACGCCTGGCCAATTTTGCATTTTTAGTAGAGATCGAGTTTTTCCATGTTGGTCAGGCTGGTCTCAAACTCCTGACCTCAGGTGATCCACCCACCTTGGCCTCCCAAAGTGCTGGGATTACAGGCCTGAGCCACTGTGCCCAGCTTATTTAGTCTTTGAAGGAGTATTAGGATCTTTAGTTTTTAAATGTGGCATATTAACTAGCTCTTTATTATGTAACCATTTGTACTATATTTCTTATTTTTAAAAATTTCAAGAGCTTTTGGGGTGCAGGTGGTTTTTGGTTAGGTGGATGAATTATATCGTGGTGAATTCTGAGATTTTAGTTTACCTCTCACCAAAGTAGTGTACATTGTACCCAATATGTAGTCTTTTATTCCACACTCCCCTCTCCTTCTCCCCCTACTGAGTCTCCAAAGTCCATTACATCACCCTGATTGGTTTTGCATACTCATAGTGTAGCTCCTACTTGTAAGTGAGAACATAGGGTATTTGGTTTTCCATTTCTGAGTTACTTCACTTAGAATAATGGCTTCCAGTTCTATCCAAGTTGCTGCAGAAGACATTATTCTGTTCCATTTTATGGCTGAGTAGTATTCCATGGTGTATATATACCACATTTTGTTTATCCACTCATTGGTCATTGGGCACTTAGGTTGGTTCCATACCTTTGCAGTTATGAATTGTGCTGCAACAAACATTTATGTGCATGCGCCTTTTTCATGTAACGACTTATTTTCCTTTAGGTAGATATCCAGTAGTGGGATTGCTAGATTGAATGGTAGACCTACTTTTAGTTCTTTAAGGAATCTCCGTACTGTTTTCCATAGAGGCTGCACTAATTAACATCCCCACCAGCAGTGTGTTGTTTCCGTTGTCACCACATCCATGCCAACATGTATTGTTTTATGACTTCTTAATGGCCATTATTTCAGGAATAAGGTGATATCTCATTGTGGTGTTAATGTGTATTTCCCTGATGGTTAGTGATGTTGAGCACTGTTTCATATGTTTTTTGGCCATTTGTATATCTTCTTTTGAAAAATGTCGTTTGCCTACTTATTGATGGGATTATTTGTTTTTTTCTTACTGATTTGTTTGAGTTCCTTGGAGATTGTGGATACTAGTACTTTGTCAGATGCATAGTTTGCTATTATTTTCTCCCATTCTGTGGGTTGGCTGTACATTCTGATGATTATTTGTTTTGCTGATTTGCACTATATTTCTTTTGATGTGGGATTTATTTAGATGTAGGCTTTGCATGATATCCAAAGCATATATATGTATTTGGTAACAGAGTTTTTGAAGTCTTGGCAAAAAGGTAATGAGTTTTGTGTGGTTTTGGCTTAGGTCATCTTTGGATTACTTATTTCTCCAGTCCTTTTTTTTTTGAGCTAGGTCTCTGTCACCCAGGCTAGAGTGCAGTGGCACACTTGAACCCTCCAGGCTCAAGTGATCCTTCCTCCTCAGCCTCCTGAGTAGCTGGGACTACAGGTATATACCACCAGGCCCAGCTGTTTTTTTTTTTTTAATTTTTTGTAGAAATTAGGTCTCACTATATTGCCCAGGCTGGTCTCGGGACTCCTGGCCTCAAGCATTCCTCCTACCTCCGCCTTCTTAAGTAGTGGATTACAGGCTTGAGCCAGCACACCCAGCCTCCAGTCCTTATAAGTAGTTCCTCTAACTTTCTCTATTATTGTAGACTGTTTAAACGTCTTTACTTTAATCATTTGTTTAAAAAAAAAAAGCTTAATGCTGCTAGATTTAAGATGCCAAGAAATCATCTTTTGGGAATTTAACTCTGTTAAAATGAATGTTGTAAACTAATTTTATTCTCTCATTTGTGTGGAGACATAAGATGAATCATTAGTACCATTCAGCTGAATAGTGTAGAAAACGGATTTTTTTTCTTTGCTGAACAAATTGAATAAAAATATTTTCATCAAGTTATTCTTCGTATATTCTTTGCATGTCAAGTATATGATTTCTTGACATATATGCATGTCAAAGTATGTACTAAGTATGAAGTCATACTTAATACTTTAATACTTGACCTACAGAGGTTTTCACTTAAAAGGCTGTGCTTAAAGTTACATTAATCTTTCAGGTTTAAAATTGCCTTTCAGGTTTAAAATTTTACTTCTTAGTTCTAAACTGTTACAAGTCCCTGGTTAGGGTTCTTCTGAAACCTCAATTTGGATTTTAGGATACATTTTCTTTCTATGCCTTTTCTTTCTGAAGCACACAGTTTTAACTTGTTTATTGAGCTTTTTTCTCCACTTCTGACTTACAGAAGTAGCTTTATAAACAAGTGTGTGCATGTGTGTGTGTGTGTGCACGCACTCATGTGGAATTGCAGCGCGAGTCATTCCTTCTCAGCTAATTTCGTGTAATTCCTTTCAGCGTGAAGGTTGGAATGATCTAATGGTTTTCTAAGAGCTAGACTTTTATAATGTTACACGTTAAAACACATAAACACATAGTTACTTGTATAGATGTTACTGGAATTTAGAATTATGATCATATGAAGTAGAAGAGTTAATTTTACAAATTTATCAAAACAATTTGGAGTTGGCTTTTACTTTTAGCTCGTAACTTGTTTACTGACATGACTGAGTTATATGTAGAGAGATATTTAATGTAAGTAAGTATATATATGACACACCGGCCGCGGTGCTCAGCCTGGTACACCTAGCACTCTTAGAAGGTCCGAGACAGGCGTGGATCACGAGGTAGGAGATCGAGAACCATCCCCTAATCACGGTGAATAGCCTCCTAGCCTCACACTATGACGTGATAAAAATACAAATAGATAAAAATCTTATGCCGCACCAAGCGATGGTCTTGGCGGGCGCTCTGGAGTTCAACACACTTACTGCGGCTAGAGGCATCAGGCCATGAGAGTAATGGGCGTAAACCCAGGAGGCGGAGCCTTGCAGTGAGCTGAGATCCGGCCACTGCACTCCAGCCTGCGGCATGAGCGAGACTCCCAGTCTCAAAAAAAAAAAAAAAGTATTTAGTTGGAGCCGGGTGCGGTGGCTCACGCCTGTAATCCCAGCACTTTGGGAGGTTGAGGCGGGTAGATCACCTGAGGTCAGGAGTTCAAGACTAGCCTGACCAACATGGAGAAACCTTGTCTCTACTAAATATACAAAATTAGCCAGGCATGGTGGCACATGCCTGTAATCCCAGCTACTTGGGAGGCTGAGGCAGGAGAATCGCTTGAACCTGGGAGGTGGAGATTGCAGTGAGCCAAGATCGTGCCATTGCACTCCAGCCTGGGCGACAAGAGTGAAACTCCGTCTCAAAAAAAAAAAAAAAAGAATATTTAGTTAAAGAGACAACTTTAACATTTTATAACAGAATGATTGTGTTTTTTGTTTTGGTTTATTCATCCTAACAATGCACATTTTACAAGTAATAATGTATAAATGCAAATAACCATGATTAAAATAGTTTCCTCTGTAAGCTATCTAACAGTGCTAGGAAGAATCCACAAGATGTATAGGTCAGTTGTGAATTAAAAAACTGAATCAAAATCTGCTTAATGAAATATAAATTAAAAGATTTTAAGCATAATTTTAATTTATAATTTTTTTTTTTGAGACAGAGTCTGCTTAGTTGCCCAGGCTGGAGTGCAGTGGCGTGATCTCAGATCACTACAACCTCTGTCTCCCAGGTTCAAGCAATTGTTGTGCCTCAGCCTCCTGAGTTGCTGAGATTACAGGCGTGCACCACCATGCCTGGCTAGTTTTTGTTTTGAGACGAGGTTTCACCATGTTGGCCAGGCTGGTCTCGAACACCTAACCTCAAGTGATCCACCCTCCTTGGCCTCCCAAAGTGCTGGGATTACAAGCATGAGCCACTGTGACTGGCCTGTAATTTTTATTTAATTTTTCTGATGATGGCATGAGTAAATGTCCACATTTAAAATTATTTTGGTTCACACATGGCATTTGTTTGTTTATGAGAAAAAAATTACAGAAATAAATTAAGGGTGGTACAGAAATGCAAATCTAGAGGACTTAAAATGTACATGAAAACTCCTTTATTTGATATGACAGAATAACTTACAGGTCAAATATTTTAATATTTGTATATGTAATAGATGCCAGTTAGCACGATTGACAAGTTTCTGTTTTACGGAAAAGACCCCAAAATGTCTTCTACTGATACCAGATCAGTTGATTATCTAGGGATAGATACCTGAAATAAGCTAGACCAATTTGATTTTCTCACTTAGGAATTACTTTATTGACTAATTTTATTAGCTCATTCAATCAGCAAGTATTTATTGAAGGCCTGTTATATGTTTGGTTGCTAGAGATACAATGATGGAAAATTCAGGTAAAGTTTCTGCTCAAAGAAATTAAATTGGCTAGATATGGAAATAGTGTCATCCAAGAGGAAAAGTCTATAAATTTTTGCTGTTAAGGCCTATAGAACTCCTCTGATTCCGGCCATTACATTAAAAAACAAAAAACAAAAAACCTTGGTGGTTTAGTTCTTTCTTCAGTTCTCTGAGCTACCCCAGCCAGCATCCTTCTAGTCTTTACAATAAAAAGGACCACCTCCCTCTTACTCTTATTTTTAATTTCTTAAATTTGTTTTAAGCCAAAAAACCCTAACCAATATATAAATTGGACCTAGGGTGGGGTTTTATTATGAACTCAGTTGGATGGTTAGATGTCTAGTCTTATATCTAACAGATGTGGAATTTGAATAAAAATGATAGCTTCTTTACAATTCCAATCTTAGAGTAGGGAAATGAGTATTTCACAGCAGAAAGTTTTGTTCTGAACAAAACAGGGTCCATTGTAATGTATATCTATCATATATACTGCATGTTTGGTTAGGACTTGAAAATTTTATTTCATTGCATCATGTTTTTGGTCAAGAATTTGTAGGAATTTTGTGCAACAAGAGGTTATAATGTTAATGCTTATTAATATTCTGACGGAGGTTGAGGTCTTCATTCTTGAAAGAAAAAAATGCAAAAGTACTCTGATCTCAGAAGATATGAAAACTATCACTTTTCAGAATTACTGGCTTTGTGTTTTGAACTAGCTCTTTCAAGAGCTTAACCTTCAACTTTTTGTATTTGTCATAGTTTGTTTATTAAATGAATCACTATGTCACCACATTCTATACTGATTTACATAGAGAAGATGTTCAGTAAATGTTGGCATGATTTAAATTTTACAACAATTAACCATAGAGTTTCATCATAAGATTGGTTTAAGTGCATTCATTATTGCAATTGCAAGGTTATGAGTTGTTAGTGTTTCAGAAAAATTTTTAAGGACCCCTTTTAAAAAACTTTTTGCGTTTACATTATACCCCCTTCATCCTAGGTTTCACTTTCTCTAGTTTCAGTTAGCCAAGGACAACCTTGGTCTGAAAATTGATGAGTATGATAAAATACTTTGAGAGGGGGAGAGAGAGAGCATTCACATGACTTGTATTACAATGTTATAATAATCTATTTAATAATTACTATTTTTTTTAAGAGATGGAGGTCTCATTCTGTTGCCTAGGCTGGAGTGCAGTAATGTAATCATAGCTCGCTGTAGCCTGCAACTCCAGGGCTCAAGCCATCCTCCTGCCCCAGCCCCCGCAAGTAGTTGGGATTATAGCGATGAACCACCACACCTGGCTGTTTTATTATTGTTGCTGTTAATCTCTTATTGTGCCTAATTTGTAAATTAAACTTAATCATAGGTATGTATAGGATAAAATTTAGTACATACATAGTGTTCAATATTTTTTGCAGTTTCAGGCATCCACTGGGGGTCTTGGGGCGCATCCCCTGGGGATGGGGTGCTGGGACTACTGTGTTCCTTACACAGTTTCATCTAATGTTAACATTTTGCATAACCATGGGACAGTTATTAAAACTAGCAGGTTGACATATTGTTAACTGCAGGCCTTATTTGAATTCCACGTGTTTTTCCTCTAATGCTTTTTTTCTTATCAGCTTATAATCCAGGATTGCGCATTAGATTTAGTTGTCTTTATTCTGCAGTCTGTGATAGTTCTGCAGACTTTTTGTCTTTTATCATTGCACTTTGAGTTTGCACAATGTACTCTCATGATTGGGACAGAGTTATGCATATTTGACAACAATATCACGGAAACAATATGTCTTTTATCATGGGATTGGTTCATGATGTATGTCTTTTTTACTGGTGATACCAACCTTGACCACTTGTTAAGGGGGTTTCTGCTGGGTTTCTCCATTGTAAAGCTATCTTTCCCTTTGCAGTTAATAAATTTCTTGGGAAACACTTTGAGACTAGGCAGATAAAATCTAAGGATCTTTCTTTGTTCTCAAAATTTTTTAAAATTTGTGTAAATTTATGGTCTTTGTTTTTTTTTTTTTTAAATCTAATTACCAAGACCTATGGATTTATCATTCAAAATGAATCTTTTTTTTTGGATCAAGTTTAGATCAGTTTCCTTAAATTCATTTTATTTAACAGTCAAGTATGCAAAAACGAAAAATGCTAGGGATGCAAAAATGAACAAGATCCAAATCTTGTAGTAACACCTAATAGTAAGACTTGGCATTAGACAGATCGGATATCAAACCCTAAATTCTAATCTTGGAGTCCTGTGAAGTTGTGCAAGTTGCTTACCTTTGTTGTGCCTCAAATTACCTCACAGAATTATTATTAGTAAGGGATAAATGTGAAATTCTAGAAAAGGCAAAACTAGACTACAATGCCAGTACATTGTTGGTTGCCTTGGGCTAAGCGTGGGAAGTTGACCCAAAGGGAGCTGAGGAGCTTTTGGGATGAAGGAAATATCTTCTATCTTAATTTTTTTCCAAAACCTTATAGTGTACTTTTGAAATGAGTATATTTTATTGTAGGCAATTTATATTTTAGTGAAATTGATTTGAAAACCACACTGGTTCTCCTTGAACCCAGTTTTCCATCTAATGGGATAAAATATGATATGTAGAATTCATAAGTCTTAAGGTTTTAGAAATCAGTCATCTAGCTCTCCCTTATCCAGAGGAGTCTTGTGACAATTTAGCATTTGCAGAGCAATTTAAGAGTTTAAGTCTATAGTTGTGACACATTAAGAAATATATTTTTGGTCCTACCCCCAGTTCCTGACACAGAGAACATGAAAGCTCTTATAATTTCCTGAGTTGTAGGAGTACTGTCCTATATTCTATTTTAATATTTCGTCATTGACCCTGGTTCCTGTCTCAGAACTCCTAAATCCCTTTAAATTTTGGGGGTGATAGAGTCTTTTGTTCTAATGGGGTGATACTTGGGCTCCTGCATAGCTTCAGAATGGGGGCTGGTCACCAGAAAGTCCACACTATAACTAGAACCTTGGAAATTCAGCCCCACTGCCGTCTTCTGGAAAGGGGAGAGGGACTGGAGATTGAATTAATAATCGATTATACCTACATGATGAATGCTAAAACTTATTAAACTATGGGATTTGGAGAGCTTCTAGGTTGCATTGAAATGCTGGGAGTGTGGCGAATCCAGAGAGGCCATGGAAGTTCTGTGTACCGTCTCTACCTTGCCTTACACATCTCTTCCATTTGGCTGTTTTCTGAGTTGCATTCATTATAATAAACTGGTAAATGTAACTAAAGTGCCTTCCTGAGTTTTGTGAGTTGTCATAGTAAATTATCAAACCTAATGGAGGAGGATGTCATGGGAACCTCTGATTTATAACCAAGCCAGACAGAAGTTTGTGGATAACCTGAGGACCCCTACTTGGAATTGGCATCTGAAGTGGGAGCAGCCTGGTGGGACTGAACCCTTAAGCTGTGGGTTCTGCACTAACTCTGAGCAGAATTGGGTTAAATTGTAGGGCACTCAGTTGGTGACTGCAGAGAATTGGAGAATTGCTTGGTGTCGAAAACCCACACATTAAGACCCACTGGTGTTTAAACAATGTTTTCCTTTTGTAGTCATTGCATTTTGGCATGTCTTTAGGTCTGAAACTCTCAAGTTATTCCTTTTCTTCTTAAGTAGATTCAAAACTCAGGATCTTTCTGATCTCTTTTGGTCTCTTCAGAATCTTTTAAATTGATTAGCTAGGGAGTTTGATTATCTAGAGATTCAAATTGACGGAAGTCAACTTCTTGGGACTCCTTTGAGTACAGAATTTTATTCTTCCCTTTGTAACCACAGAACTGGCTGGATTCTGGTGAGCTCCTGAAAGTTATTATTTGGTAATCTGTAGTTTTTAAGATCTGTTCGGTTGGCATACCTTTGTGTATCTATATGAACCTTACATTTAATTTATTCTCTTCCAAAGTACTCAAGGACTTTGGTAGAGAGAAAAGTTTTATATGTATATTTTAAAATCATGTTGCTTTCCATGTGATCTAAGTCATTTTCTATGGAAAAGAGATGAGTGTTTTCTTTTCTTTTCTTTTTTTTTTTTTAAGCTTTTCCGATTTTGGTGGTAGGCAAAGGAAGAAGTACTGTTGTAATTTATAGTGCTCAAAATGCTAATTGGCTGCATAAAAAAGGCACCTTAATCTTTCTTTTCTCTGATTGAGATAAAATTATTCTGTAGCTCTTCCTTAGAAAGAGCAAAGGCTGAGGGGAGAAAGCGGAAATGATGACATATAGCTATGTAGGTAGTAATATATGTCAATAGAAATTCTGAATCTGTAGATAAGCTAGTAAATGAGACTGCTTAAAGGGAAGGGCAGGACTTTTGACTCACATAGTTAGTGTAGTTAATAAAATTTTGTTGATATCAAGATGGCATTAAACTGTTGGATAAATTCTAAATATGTGTTCAGTTTAAATCTGAGGTAATTTTTACAGCTTAAGGCATTGTTTGCCTTATACCTTGTACCAAATGCTATGTATTTTAAATGTAACTGATGGCATTTAGTAAATCTTTATATATATTTAAAATCATTATCAATTGGAAAAGTTTATAAATTTTGTTATCTGGTTATACAACTGTGAGAACCTATTTTAAGGGTGAAGTATAGGGGCTAATAACTAAAAATCACCACCTTTCTACTGGCTATTTCTACAGGCTGTAAATTTTGGCCAAATACTTTGGAGGATTTAAATAGTTCTCATGAGGTTCAGCTTTACAATCCAAATTTAAAGTGCCATGGCAAATGTATCTTTGGCATTTTTTGTCCTGATTATCTAGAATAAAACCAAAGTGCATGTTTATTAAATGCATTATTATGATTAGACTGAATTGCTGCAATTTATGTATCTATAGCAGAAACATAGTTTGGAATAATAGATTTAAAGTTTCTGTTTCTATTCAGTGGCAGATGTTACACATTCTGAGTTGGAAACCCTCATGGTAATAGATTTTGATTGAGAACTTGTCAGTCATTGTAGCAGCTGCTTTAGACCACATTTATATTTAAATAGGAGAAAGTGATCTGTTTAGAATTTTTAAAGTTGTTACCATGGCAAAGTAACTTGCTATTTCATCTTTTTATCTGCCATTGAAGTGATCTACTGGCTGCTTATTCCCAGGAGTAAGAAGGATGAACTGTTCTGTTCGAAAGTTTGTATTAGGACAATGCTGAATGCTTCCTAATGGCATATAAGTTAGAAAGACTAAAGCTTTCAGAAACCATGGCTTTGGTTAGGTATAATTAAAATTGATTTTTTTCTCAATTAAGAACTGGCAAGATAAAGCTAAAACTTTTTTTTTTTTTTTTTT
>NW_016803692.1:2333889-2336016 GCF_001698545.2 Rhinopithecus bieti | reverse complement strand
AGTGTCTTCTGCTGCCCATTTTTTTTACTTATTCTCTTGAAAACCATGGCAGTGGGCTGGGTGTGGTGGCTCATACTTGTAATACCAGCACTACGGGAGGTCAAGGCCAGAGGACCCCTTGAGGCTAGAAGTTCCAGTCCAGCCTGGGCAGCATAGCGAGACTCTGTCTCTACCAGAAATAAAAAATGTACGTTGTGGTCCTAGCTACTTGAGAGGCTGAAGTGGGAGGATGTTTGAGCCTGGGTTTTCAAGGATACATGAGCTATGATCACACCACTGTGTTCCAGCCTGGGCAACAGAGAGAAACCTTGTCTCAAAAAAAAAAAAAAAAGAAAAAAAGAAAAAAAGAAAAAGAAAAGAAAAACCATGGCATCATAATCTGGTTTGGTATAAATGATTTTGTGTTTCATATTAACTTTACTTTTATTACGTTAAATTTCTTAAAAGGAAGAATATTAGTGCAATTCTTGTCAGGCTAATAATTACCTACATGATGGATATTAACCCCATACTAAAGCTTAATCTTTTTCTTTGTTTATATCATCAGACAATGTATACACTAGTAGTCAAAGCCACACAAATTGAGATTGGCAAGTGGCAAATTGTCATTTGCCAACAAAGACCTCCCAAATAAAAGAATTTGACTTTCAGAGGGAGTGAGAAGATTTGCACCAGTAGTTGTATATTGTAAGGCTGACATGTCTTTGATTAACTTGAGATATTTTGTATTATATTGTCTTGGCAGCCTTAAGGCATACTACATATTTGTAATGTCATATCCTAAAGTAATGTGACTGTTGTGACATTTACTGAGACAGAATTATGATTCCTGGTCATTGAGCATATGGAAGACCATCTAATAAAATATCAAGTCTTGTACTTAAAATGAAGATACTCCCTTAATACCTAAGCAGCTTTTCAAATAGGAAAGGCCTTTTAACCTCAAGCCCAAGAGAAAGCCAGGCAGTGTCAAATTTATCAGGTCTTCTTTCTATTCTATTGACTATTTGGTAATGCTTTTATGGCTAATTGCTTGAGAGAAATGAGTACATTAGCTGAAGGTAATGCTTACTTTGTTTTTCAGAGATGCAGAAATATAAAGATACAGAGAACATGAGAAGTTAAAAAGTAACTGAAGGAAAGTTTGGGTCATTGATTTTGTGGTTTCAATACAGTCATGTACCACATAAGGATGTTTTAATCAACAAACGACTGCATATACAGTGGTGGTCCCATAAAATTATAGTAGAGCTAAAAAATTCCTATCTCCTAATGACATCATACCTGTCATAACTTGTAGTGCAACACATGATCTTTTCTATGCCTATATACACAAATACCCTTGTGTTACAATTGCCTAAATTTAGTACAGTAACATGCTGTATAGGTTTGTAGCCTATAAACAGTAGGCTGTAGCATCTATTAATAGGTTTGTGTAAGTGCACTCTGATGTTCGCACAATGATGAAATCACTGAATAAAGGCGGTTTTCAGAACATCTGTCTGTCATTAGGAGACGCATAACTGAACACATATAAAATCTGATAAAAATCTTAGCGAACCCTAAATATTTGTAAGTTTTAAGTGAATTTTAAGAATTTATCATGTATCATGCATGTTTTAATCACTTAAATATTGGGCAATGTCTCAGAGACAAATTCAGATGTGTCTGTGCTAGGCAAGTTTTACTCAAAAAGGGAATACTCATGAGAAATTTTTAAAGAGGCAGTTTTCTATTTAATAAGTCTGGAATACCAATTTTGAAATCCTTAGTAGTCCTTTTTCTTGAATCCTCATATCCATATATGGCCACAGAGTAGACTTGTCTGTATTTGAATAGACCAGCATCTAAATTATCAGATGATACTGTGGTTAAGCATGTAGTAAGTTTGTGGTTGTATAATTTGGCATGTTGCAGAAGATCTGAACATTGAGAATATGTAGTTCATAATTACATTCCAACTGAATAATTACATATATATAATAATAGAAATGGAATTTTAAAAATTAAGAATATAATATATTGATAGTGGTAAAATAGATGCAGGACTGTATCTCAGTCCCTTTTGTCTAAAAGGAGAAATATTTTATTTGAAAAATACTGATTCCTGATTCCTAAGGATTTTAA
>NW_016803692.1:2324302-2333563 GCF_001698545.2 Rhinopithecus bieti | reverse complement strand
GATTTTTTTTTTTAAATTTTTTTTTTTTTTTTTTTTTTTTGTGAGACAGGCCCTCACTTTGTCACCCAGGCTGGAGTGCAGTGGCGTGATCTTGGCTCACTGCGCCCTACCTGGACCCAAGCGATCCTCCCACCTCAGCACCCCAAGTAGCTGGGATTACAGGCACGTGCCACCACACCTGATTAATTTTTTTGTAGAGATGGGGTTTTGCCATGTTGCCCAGGCTGTCTCGAACTCTTGAGTTTAACCAACCCACCTGCCTCGGCCCCCTAAAATGCTAGGATTATAGGCGTGAACCACTGTCCCCAGCTGCGAATCTTTATTCTTATTTGCTTTTCAATTATTTTTCATTGTAATAAAATATACATAAAACTTGTCATTTGAAACAATTTTTTAGTGTATTTTATTCATTAACGTTACGTTCATAGAGTTGTGCAACCATTATCACTATCTATTTACAGAACTTTATCATCATGTCAAACTCAAACTCTATACCCGTTAAACAATAACTTTCCATTTTCTCCTTCCTCCAGCCCCTGGGTAACCACTGTTCTCTCTCTCTCTCTCTGTGAATTTGACTATTCCAGGTACCTCGTGTAAACAGAGTCATATTAGCACTGGATTTTGTATTCATATTGTTGTGTCCTTTTTCACTTAATGTCTTCAGTGTTTATTCATGTTATATAGCATGTGTGGAATTTCATTTTTAAGGCTGAGTACTATTACATTGAATGTATACACATTTTGTTAATCCATTCATCCCTTCATGGACACTTGGATTGCTTCTACCCTTTGGCTTTTTGTGACTAGTGCTACCATGAACCTGGGTGTACAAATATCTGTTTGAGTGCCTGCCTTTACTTCTTCTGACTGTAGACCCAGAAGTGGAATTGCTCAGTCATATGGTAATTCTATCTTTCTCTTTTTGAGGAATCATCATACCATTTTCCATGACAGCTGCATAGTTTTACATTTCCACCAGTAATGCACAAGCATTCCAGTTAATTCACATCCTTGCTAACTAACACTTGTTATTTTCTTTCTTTTTTTAGTAGCCACCCTAAAGGGCATGAAATATATTCTTACTTGTTTTTACTTCTGCTTAAGATTACCCTGTCTTCACTGGATATACTATTTCTTCTTTGGAAAATCTTGCTCAATATAAAAGACAAATTAAATTACTTAGATAAGGTATGGTGAGAAAAAATGTATTTGTTGCATTAAGGAAGAATTATCTCTAACAAGAGAATTGCTAAATAAGTTCATTCATTCATTCAAAAATTGTGTATTGAATGCCTGCTCACTCTATGTCGGGCAATGTGCTAAGCATTGAGTATACAGTGATAAATGAGAATCATGGCCCCTGCTTTGAGGAAACTTGCATTGTAGTGAGAGAGACATATGATAAATTAATGAATACAAAATTAAAATATAACTGTCATGAAATGTATCTGACATTGTGCCTTCAAAGACAATGTATACAATATTCAGTGAAAATAGTAATATTAAATAAATAATATATATTGCAAAACTGTATATATACCAACTATAACCTCATTTTAAAAAATGCTTGTGAAAGGAAACAATGTCAAGAAGATGCTAGCAGTGGTTCTAGGATGATCCAATTCATTGATTTTTTTTTTCTTAACTAAAATTTCTTCGGTGTGCATATATTGTTAATTTAAAAATTGCAAATAATTACATAAAAAATAAATTAATAATTTAGGGATGATGTTTAATTTGACTTTCCTGTTGCCAGTGGTGACCGAAAAGTGCTAAGTATTATTGAACATTTTACCTTAATTATGCCAAGTAAGTCCAGGGCTTATTGTGATTTATACCAAGTAAATACAAGGCTTTTTATGATTGAATGTTAATTTTAGCTCTAGGAAGGTAGTTCTTATTTTTGGTCAGTTTGCAATACTATTAGGATATCATGGACAAAATGGAAAGTATGATTTTAAAATTGCTCAGTATTTATTAACAGAAAATTGTCATTTTTGTAAAAAAGAAAAGAAATAGTGGAAAATTCACTATAGTTAGTTCTTTCTGGCTAAAAAGTGTGTAATATATGAGTATATAAAATATGTATTAGTCTGTTTTCACACTGCTATAAAAATACCTGAGACTGGATAATGTATAAAGGAAAGAGGTTTAACTGACTCACAGTTCTGCATGGTTAGGGAGGCCTCAGGAAAGTTAGAATCATGGTGGAAGGCAAAGGGGAAGCAAGGCATGGTCTTACAAGGCAGCAGGAGAGGGGTGGGGAACTACCACTTTTTAACCATCAGATCATGTGAGAACTCACTATCATGAGAACAGCATGGGGGAACCCACTCCCATGATCCAGTCACCTCCCTCACTCCCTCAACCTGTGGGGATTACAGGTCCCTCCCTCGACACATGGGAATTACAATTTGAGATGAGATTTGGGTTGGGATACAAAGCCAAACCATATCATTCCACCCCAGGCCCCTCCCAAATCTCCTGTCCTTCTCACATTTCAAAACACAATCATACCTTCCCAACAGTCCCCCTTTTAACCCAAAAGTCCAAGTCCAAAGTCTCATCTGAGACAAGCCCCTTCCACCTATGATCTTATAAAATGACAAACAAGCTAGTTACTTCCAAGATACAGTGGGGGTACAGGCATTGGGTAAAATGTTCCCATTGCAACTTGGAGAAATTGGCCAAAACAAAGGGGCCATAGGCCCCATGCAAGTCAGAAACCTGGCTGGGCAGTCATTAAATCTTAAAGCTCCAAAATCCCTTTGACTCCATGTTTCACCTCCAGGGCACACTGATGCAAGGAATAGGCTCCCACGGCCTTGGGCATTCTGCCCTTGTGACTCTGCAGGGTATAGCCCTTGTGACTGCTTTCCTGAGCTGGCACTGAGTGCCTGCAGTGTTTCCAGGTACCCAGTGCAAGCTGTTGGTGGACCTACGTTTCTGTGGTCTGGAGGATGGTGGCCCTCTTCTCATAGCTCAACTAGGCAGTGCCCCAGTGGGGACTCTCTGTGGAGGTTCCAACCCCACATTTCCTTTCCACACTGTCCTAGCAGAGGTTCTCCATGAGGGCTCTGCCCCTGCAGCACACTTCTGCTTGACTATCCAAGTGTTTCCATACAAGCTCTGAAATCTAGGCAGAGGTTCCCAAACCTCAGCTGTTGTCTTCTGTGCACCCACAGGCCCAGCACCACATGGAAGCTGCCAGTGCTTGGGGACATGCACCCTCTGAAGCAATGGCCTAAGCTGTACCTTGGCCCCTTTTAGCCACAGCTGGAGCTGGAGCAGCTGGAATGCAGGGTGCTCTCCTGGGGCTGCACAGAGCAGCAGAGGCCCAGCTGATGATACCATTGATCCTTCTTAGGCCTCTGGGCCTATGATGGGAGGGGCTGCCATGAAGATCTCTGACGGGCTCTAGAGACATTTTCCCCATTATCTTGGCTATTAAATTTGGCTCCTTGTTACTTACGCACATTTCTGCAGCTGGCTCGAATTCCTTCCCAGAAAATGACTTTTTCTTTTCTACCACATGGTCAGGCTACAGATTTTCCAAACCTTTATACTCTGCTTCCCTTTTAAACATAAGTTCCAATTTCAGTATCTTTGTGAACACATATGACTGAACACTTTCAGAAAAAGCCATGTTACCTCTTGCATGCTTTGCTGCTTAGAAATTTATTCTGCCAGATAACCTAAATCATCTCTCTGAAGTTCAAAGTTCTACAGATCTCTACGGCAGAGGAAAATGCCGCCAGTCTCTTTGCTAAAGCATAGCAAGAGGGATCTTTGCTCCAATATTCAATAAATTATTTGTCTCCATCTGAGACCACCTCAGCCTGGACTCCATTTTCCAAATCACTATCAGCCTTTTGGTCAAAGCCATTCAACAAGTCTCTAGGAGGTTCCAAACTTTCCCTCTTCCTGTCTTTTCCTGAGCCCTCCAAACTGTCCCCGTCTCTGTCTGTTACCCAGTTCCAACATCACTTCCACATTTTCAGGAAACGAAAATTATTTCACTTTCACATGATCTTTATAGCAGTGCCCTACTCCTGGTAACAATTTTCTGTATTAGTCTGTTTTTACACTGCTGTAAAGAATACCTGAGACTGGGTAATTAATAAAGGAAAGAGGATTAATTATCTCACAGTTCTCTCTCCACATGGTGGGGGAGATCTCAGGAAAATTAAAATCATGCCAGAAGGTGAAGGGGAAACAAGGCATGTCTTACATGGTGTTAGGAGAGAGAGCGCAGGGGAAACTGCCACTTTTTAACTATCAGATCTTGCGAGAACTCACTGGCTATCATGAGAACAGCATGGGAGAAACCACCCTTATGATCCAGTCACCTCCCTCCCTCGACACACGATTACAGGCCCCTCCCTCAGCACATGGGGATTACAATTTGAGATGAGATTTGAGTGGGGACACAAAGCCAAACCATATTAAAATAGTACTTAATTTTGAATAACTATTATTGTGAATTGATGTTAAAATCTGATTGGAAGAGTACATCTTAGCACAACAATATGGTATATTGCCTAGTAATAGAAGAATGCTTCACGAAGGAGCTCTGGAAAGGGGACAGTGTTCTTCTTAAAAAAAAAAAATTTTGGCCAGGCATGGCACGGTGGCTCACACCTGTAATCCCCACCCTTTGGGAGGCCAAGGCGGGTGGATCACAAGGTCAGGAGTTCAAGACCAGCCTGGCCAAGATGGTGAAACCCGGACTCTACTAAAAATACAAAAATTAGCTGGGCACGGTAGCGAGCACCTCTAATCCCAGCTACTTGGGATACTGAGGCAGGACAATTGCTCGAATCCAGGAGGCAAAGGTTGCAGTGAGCTGAGATTGCGCCATTGTACTCTAGCCTGGGCGACAGAGCAAGGCTCTGTCTCCAAAAAAAAGAAATTTCAACTGAATAATAACCGTTTATTAGATGCCTGATATTTATCACACATTGCATGAGGCATTAGCATGTAGTATTTCTAACCTTGTAAAAAGTAGGTAGTATAGATGAGAAAATTGAAGGCCAGGAGAGTCAGTTACTTTTTCCAGAGTCACAAATTAATATATGTATTTGGGGTAAAAAACAGTTATTAAGAGACAGCCTGAAGGTAATTTCCAGTCAGCCCTAGAAATGGATGTTTTCATAGGATTCTGATGTCCGATTCAGAATTACTAGCTACATAGTAATCTAACCTGCCCAATTTACAAGATAATTAGCTTGGAATTCATTTGGTTTCCTCAACACTTTCCAGGAGGAAGCTTTTCTGAAGAAGCAATCCCTGCATCAAAGTTAGAGAAAATGGAGGTCAGCTGACTAATTAGGGTCTGGATATATAAGAATTCAATAAAAGGAAGGAAAATTAGATATTGTTTAAGATATGCTGAGCTTAATCGTGTTTTCTTATGGGATTTAAGTAGCTTCTTGTGAGTTAAATGTTTAAACGAAATGTAATGTTGGATGCGGTGGTTCGTGCCTGTAATCCCAGCACTTTGGGAAGCCAGAGGTGGGCAGATCACCTGAGGTCAGGAGTTCGAGACCAGTTTGGCCAACACAGTGAAACGCCATCTCTACTAAAATAAAATATTAGCTGGGTGTGGTGGCGTGCACCTGTAATCCCAGCTACTAGGGAGGCTGAGGCGGGAGAATCACTTGATCCCAAGAGGCAGAGATTGCAGTGAGTCCAGATCACGCCACTGCACTCCAACCTGGGTGACAAGAAGAAATCTCTGTCTCAAAAAAAAAAAAGAAAGAAAAAGTTATGCCATTTCTTACAGATAGGAGTTGAGTCTAATTGAATAGAAGAATTATTCATTAAGAAGTATCCTGTGAGCATTTATAGGAAATTAAAAAGATATATCAGACTCCCATAGTACCCTAAATGTTTATATCCATTTATTCTGCTTTGGCTGGGTGCGGTTAACTCACGCCTGTAATCCCAGCACTTTGGGAAGCTGAGGCGGGCAGATCATGAGGTCAGGAGATCAAGACCCATCCTAGCTAACACGGTGAAACCCCGTCTCTACTAAAAATACGAAAAAGTAGCCGGGCATGGTGGCGGGCACCTGTAGTCCCAGCTACTCGGGAGGCTGAGGCAGGAGACTGGCGTGAACCCGGGAGGCAGAACTTGCGGTGAGCTGTGATTGCGCCACTGCACTCCAGCCTGGGAGACAGCCAGACTCCGTCTCAAAAAAAAAAGAGTATATACATTTCTAACAGAATAATCCCGATTTCAATCTTGGTATACATTTAAAATTGATTTTTGGAATGCATTTGAGGTTAAATTTCCTCAAAAAATAACAACAGCCTATGTTGTTTGCTTGAAAAATACCTGGCAGGAGCATAAATGGCAATCTTACTCTCCTTAGTTTGGAGATTTTATCTGTAAGAAAAAATTTTCGGGGTGGCTCAGCGTAATCCCAGCACTTTGGAGGAGATGGGGATCACGAGGTCAGGAGATCGAGACCATCCTGCTAACACGGGAAACCCCGTCTTACTAAAAATACAAAAAACTACCTGGCGAGGTGGCAGGTGCCTGTAGTCCCAGCTAGTCGGGAGGCTGAGCAGGAGAATGGCGTAACCCGTGAGGCGGGCTTGCAGTGAGCTGAGATCCGGCCACTGCGCTCCAGGCCTGGGCGCAGGCGAACCGGTCTCAGAAAAAAAAAAAAAGGAAAAAAAAAAAAAATTTTGAGACGAGCTTCTAGCCTTTTATGATATTTACTACTACATTGCTTGTCCCCCTTACTTTACCTTTTAATTCATGGTGCTTAATTTTAATCTACGCATCAGCCAAAGAAACCAAAATTTTATTCACTAGAAGTAGGAATTACACTGTCTTTTTGTTTTGAAAAAAAAAAAACCAAATCATTCTTCTTTTATAAATCCTTAAATGTATGAGCTTGCTGACTGTGTTAATGTGATCATTATTACTGTTAGTATGCCAATGAGCCTTGGCCTCTTTTTTTTTTTTTTTTTTTTTGGAAAAATAACTAGTTCTCCCATTCAGAACAGCCGATTTGTACAATCAGATTATTATTATTATTATTTTTTGAGACGAGTTCGCGTGTCGCCCAGGTGGAGTGCAGTGGCCGATCTCGGCTCCCTACAACCTCCGCCTCCCGGGTTCAGCGATTCCCCTGCCCAGCCTCCGAGGCTGATACAGGCGTCCCCACCATCCCGGCAATTTTGTATTTTTAGTAGGACGGAGTTTCACCGTATTGGCCAGCTGTCTCGACTCCCTGACCTTGTGATCCGCCCGCTCGGCCCTCCCAAGGCTGGTTACAGGCTTGAGCCACTGCGCCCGGCCTCAATCAGGATTATTTTATCTGCTGTATTTGCTAAGTATTGTTTTACTTTCCTTCTTAGTTTATTAAAAGTGATTTCCTTAAGTATGTGATTTAAGGTTTATCAGTGGGTTTTATTTTCAAGTAACTTCTTATATAAATATTTATCGATGTAAATTTATAACAGAAAAGGTCTTTTCTGGACTGTGTTTGTTACAGTTACCTTAGTTATACTTTGTCAGCTTCAGGGCTGCGTTAAGTTAGGTTGGTGTCTTACTGCTTGAAAATTGTTCTATCCAAAAACCCTATTACCCAGCCAGTCTTCTGATTCGCTCACTTGTAGTAGGCAGAATAGTCCCCCTGCCTGCAAGATGTCTGTGTCCTAATCCTTGGAATTTGTGGATATGTTAATGTATGTGCCAAAGGGGAATTAAAATAACAAAAGGACATTAAGATTGTTAATTAGGTATCTTTAAAATAAGATTATTTTGGATTATTTACATTGCCCAATGTTAATCACTAGGATCCTTAAATTGTGGAAGAGGGAACCAAAAGTGCTATTTGAGAAAAGACTTTATTGGCCATTGCTGGCGTTGAAGATGGAGGAGTGGGAAGCATGAACAAAGGAATGAGGGCAACATCTACAAGCTGGTTAAGGCAAGAAAATGGATTCTCCCCCTAAAGACTCCAGAATGAAACAGCCCTGCTGACACCTTGATTTCTGCCTAGTGGGACTAATTTTATTTTTTTTACCTTCAGAACAGTAACATAATAAATTTGTGTTCCTTTAAGCCACCAAATTATGGTAATTCCTTATGACAGTCATAGAAAAATAATACACCACCTAACTGCCATGACCTTTGCATTTTCTCACTCACCATAGACCTGGGTAGATACTCCCTGTTCTGCCTGGGACTGCTTTTTTCCCCTCCCTGATTTCAGGGCTACTGTTACATGCCTTCCTCCGTTAAGTGGCATGATCTTAACTCACTGCAACCTCCACTTCCCAGGTTCAAGTGATTCTCCTGGCTCAGCCCTCTGAGTAGCTGGAATTACAGGCGCCTGCCGCCATGCCCGGCTAATTTTTATATTTTAGTAAAGACAGGGTTTTACCATGTTGGCCAGGCTGGTCTTGAACTCCCGACCTCGTGATTCATGCGCCTCGGGCTCCCAAAGTGCTGGGATTACAGGCGTGAGCCACCATGTCCGGCCCTACCCAGGGTTCTTATTTGCAGACAAGAGAATCTACTGTAGCTAGTTTCAGCAAGATATTAAAGCATAGAGAATTGTTAGGAGGGCTAAAGGAGCAGGTTGAGCTTCCAGGAAAGTCTTTCAAAACCATACTGCAGAATCAGCCTAAGGAGCTGATAATAATGCTTTCTTCTGAAAGCCACAGAGTCAGGTAGCTCCTATCTCATGTTCCAGATCATTTTGGAGATCTGGCTGCAGATTATCTTGCCTCTTCCTTGACCTAAGTCTTCTGTGGTCCACACTGCAATTATCTGGCCCTGCCATTACCTTTCTGATCTTATCTCCTGTTAGTCTATCTTATTCACTTTGTTCTAGGAACATCATTGTCTTGCTGTTTACAAGTCAAATGGCCCTGTAGCAGGGACATGCTTGTAATCATGGCACTTAAAACTTTAATCTACAGCAACCATCCAAAGAAACCAGCCATTTCTATTCAACTAGAAGGTAGGAATTGACACCAGATAAAATAATCCTGATTGTAAGAAATTGGGGCTGTTTTGGAAAATCTTCCTTTTTACCTTTTTTGTCTGTGACCACTGGATCACCATTCATTTTTTCAATTACAATTCATATGTCCAAGATGAGAGAGACTCACTGTCCATGCTGATCCAAATAAAGGTTGCTAGTCTCTCTCACCTCAGCTCCACTTGCAGTGGGGATGAAGATCTGTGGGAAAATGAAAGGGTTTTCTTTTCAGTTACATCAAGAAGATTGAA
>NW_016803692.1:2306950-2321119 GCF_001698545.2 Rhinopithecus bieti | reverse complement strand
CCCCCATCCCCCATTCTCCCACTCCCCACCCTTGTTCTGTGAAAAAATTGTCTTTCTCAAAACTGGTCCTGCTGATATAAGCCTTAAAAAGAATAGGTTTTAACATTCTCATCTAGCATAACTCATGCACTGAAAATTTGGGTTACTTGGAGTTTTGTAAAACTTTAATTTTCTGTTTCTTTTTTTTTTTTTTGAGATGGAGTTTCGCTTTTGCTGCCCAGAGGCATGGAGTGCAATGGCACAATCTCGGCTCACCTCAACCTCCACCTCCCGGGTCCAAGAGATTCTCCTGCCTCAGCCTCCTGAGTAGCTGGGAATACAGGCATGTACCACCATGCCTGGCTAATTTTGTATTTTAAGTAGAGACGGGGTTTCTCCATGTTGTTGAGGCTGGTCTCCAACTCCTGACCTCAGGTGATCCGCCCATCTTGGCCTCCCAAATTGCTGGGATTACAGGCGTGAGCCATGGTGCCTGGCAAGTTTTTTGTTTATATACTGTATAGGGGAAGAAAAATATCTTTTTCTTTTACCAGTCTTAGATTCATTGGCTGGCGCCCTTTACAAGACAGATGCACAAGACAAAACCATACAAATTTATTTAATGTAAGTTTTTTTTGTTTGTTTGTTTTTTGTTTTTTTTTTTTTGTTTTTTTTTTTGAGACGGAGTCTCTCTCTGTCGCCCAGGCTGGAGTGCAGTGGCGCAATCTCAGCTCACTGCAAGATCCGCCTCCCAGGTTCACGCCATTTTCCTGCCTCAGCCTCCCGAGTAGGTGGGACTACAGGCGCCCGCAACCACGCCTGGCTAATTTTTGTATTTTTAGTAGAGATGGGGTTTCACCGTGTTAGCCAGGATGATCTCGATCTCCTGACCTCATGATTCGCCCGCCTCAGCCTCCCAAAGTGCTGGGATTACAGGCATGAGCCACCGCGCCCGGCTTATTTAAGTTTTGTTTGACACAGGAGCCTTCATAAGGAAATGAAGACCTGAAGTAGCTGAACCTGACTGTTTTTATTCTAGTTTTGATGAAGGGGATTGTAGAATAATTGAATAAGATAAAAAGTATGAGCTAAGTGTAATAAACCGGGGGCAACTTAGCAAGGCCTGTTTGTTCACTTTCTTCTTGGGGTCTGTGTCTATGTTCCTTTCCTCCCAGTGTAGGGAGGGTACCTCTCACAGAAGAGTCTTATGACTGGCATCAGGGGAAGGTCACCAAGTCTTTCCTGTACCTGCTGTTTTTCAGATTCCTTCATCTTAAGGTATTCAGTATGCCAGGTACTGTATTTTGGGGTAGCGTGTCCCAAACCCTCAACAACTGACTTTCATTTCAAAAGCTTTTAAATCCCCTGTGATAAAAGGTGCAGTTTGTAATGTACGCAACCATACTTAGAAATCTAAAACTGATAATAGGATTTGGCAGGGGATACCCCTATATTGATTACATATGTTTATCTAGTGCTTTGATCAAAATTGTTTCCTTTTGAAAAATACAGCAGTGTTGACTTTGGTGGTGGTGGGGGGGGGTTGTTCCCACTTACATGTCTGCTGAAGCATACTATTTTAAGGTTTTGTTTTCTTTATTTATAGATAATTTAAAAGCTGACTAGTTACCCTCTCCTTAGAGGCTTTATAAGTGCATTCTTATTAGTAAGATACATATTTACTATATGACTCAGCTAGATTCTATATAGATCATGTCCTTGTATCATTACCAGTACCATATAAAAATGCTATATGGATATGTAGGGGAGAAAACATAATTTATTTTGTTTCCTTTTTTGGATTGTTAGTTGAGATATTCTCTTGAAAACAAAAGTCTGATTAACAAAAGAAAAAGAAGTTTATTAAAGTGTGCTGTACCCATCACTTGGGAGAGGCCTTAGTTCAAAAGTGTATCTCTTTCAAGGCAGTGACGTGGGGGACTTGCTTAAATAGTGTCTTAACAAAAAGCCAGAAATTCTATATAGTGACAAGACAAAAAAGATTTATCTTCAGGCTTCCAAAAGGTTGGGTAATATGGGAACACAGATTTACTACTGCTGTCTCTGAGCTGATAAGCAAAGGGGGCCTAGCTTTAGGTGAGAAAGGCAGTGAGGAGGGGCGGGAAAAGTGTGCCCTTTTTTAAAACTTCTAACTTAAACTAAAATCCCCAGTATTTTAGAGAGGAAAATTTTATTTTCCTCCAGATACTTAACGGTTTATAAATGTAGTGTTCTAAGAAGTATGTTAAAGAAACACCTTATTCCTGCTTCCATGTGAATTACATTACCTATGAAGCATCATTGTACATTTATGTAAATTCACATTTGCTGAATCACACCGAGGGAAAGCTTAATATAATCATTTCATCATTATATAATTCATTCAGTGTGATTGCATTTCCTCCTGATGCAATTTGATAAACTTGTGTTTGTATAGGTACAAGATAATGTTCCACAGATAATGCAGTTTTATACATTTTATTTTCAATGCTTTTTAGTGGGTGTATGTGTATGCTATGTAGAGAAATTAGATGAAGTTTCTCTTAACTTCATTATGGGCAACAAAATTCCTTGGCTTTGTTACAGTTTACTAGGCCCCGTAGTTAAAACACCTCTGAGTGTAGACCAATTGTAGAATACAAAAGTACTTGTGATAAGAGCTGTAATATGAGATTGAAATTTGTTGCACAAAGAGGTTACTGTCCTTTTTTTGAGGATTCAGTTTCTTTAAAACAAATTAATAGTGACTGTTTCAGGATAGTATAAAGTACAATTTAATCTTTAACAGTGAAAGAGGCTTTGTAGTTGGGTCTCAGTGGTTAAGTCCAATTCTGGGACAAGTAAAATGTTTTAGGGTCTTTTATTACAGAATGAAAGCTATATTGTTTCTTAAGGAATTTAATGAACTAAAAAACGTATTTGCTTAACACTCTGATTGGTAGTACGTCGACCAAGTATCTTCATTTAACAGAAAGTACATACTTTCTGTTAAATAATGAAGTTTTCTGGAAATCTGTTAACTAAGGATACTTAGAATAGGAATGTGAATATTTCAAATTTCGAATCATCCTTTTCTTATGACAAAACTCTTTTTGTAGCATTACACTGCTTTAGAATAAAGTTCATTAATGCTTGCATAAGAGGTACTGTATGTGTCAAGAATAAAAAGTTGGAACTTGATAAAGTTACAGGATTTTTTTCTTCCTTTCCCAACTCTACTGTTTTGTCATTGCTCTTTGAGATGAAGGAGTCTAAACCTGCATGTCTATTTAAGTGTTGAATTTCTTGTTTCTCAATTGGGAAATGAAAGCAAAAATCTACACTTGATTTTATAATTGACCTATTTGTTTTCAAAAGTGTGCACATAAACATCAAAATTTAAATCTAATGTAAGCTATTCACCCTAAGCATTAACATAATCTATGTAAAAATAGTTACCCATATTGCAGGTTTAATTACCTTGGTATTTAAGAGCTCTGATGAATATTAATCTATTTACCAGGATATGATCTGGAATAATTTTCACTCTGTGCTATTAGAAAGCTCTTAAAAACACCAACATTATGTTTTATTTCTCTCACTACATAGCAATTCCTGGGCAACATAGAGGTGACATCAAGAGTAAGAGAGAAAGGGGATTAGATGTCACCACTTGGGATTGAGGTGTTAGAAATAGTACGTTTGTTTAAAGAGAGGAAATGAAATTTTTTTTCTTTTTTCTATGCATAAGAAATGAAATTTTGTGGGGTGGGGGAGGAGATCTCTGGTTTGTGATCTTCTTTATTGATTTAATGCATTCTTTCAATATTTATTGAAAGTTATACTATGTCAGTAACTGGTAGATAAATTCTGGGGTTACATACCAAACAAAAGAGACAAGCTTCTGCTTTCTTTGGAGCTTTATGTTCTCTTTAGGGATAGCAAAATAAATAATAATAAGTAAATAAGACAATTTCATTGACTAGTAAGTGCTATGCAGGAAACAATAGAGGGTAGAGAGATAAAGAATGATTGGTGGAGTGATTTTAGATTCAGTGCTCTGATAAGGTCTCTCTGAAAAGGTGATAATTAAGATGATGAGAAAGCACCAAGTGGTGGCTGGTTTCTTAAAATGAGGTATTAAATTACCTAGATCAACATATTGGATAAAATATGTAATATTTAAATGCTTTAAACTCTTAAGCTCCAAAAAGATACCCATTTTTTAATGATAGCCTGTAACTAGGTGGGGACAGTAGAGAAGGATGGTTTAATGCTGAGCAGAAAAGGACAACAAAATGGAAAGAGATTTTTAAAAGAAGTACCAAAGGCTGGGTACGTGGCTCATGCCTGTAATCCCAGCACTTTGGGAGGCTGAGGTGGGCGGATCACTTGAGGTTGGGATTTCGAGACCAGCCTGACCAACATGGAAAAATCCCGTCTCTACTAAAAATACAAAATTAACTGGGCTTGGTGGCGCATCCCAGTAATCCCAACTACTCGGGAGGCTGAGGCAAGAGAATCGCTTGAACCCGGGAGGCAGAGGTTGTGGTGAGTTGAGATTGTGCCATTGCACTCCAGCCTGCGCAACAGTGAAACTCCATCTCAAAAAATAAAAATAACAACAAGTAGCAGAAATATGGCCATAGACTGCCTTTCATAAGTGTTTGTGTTTCAGGTACATGTAGCCCATCTTGACTGGAGATGGTCCAATCTCATACTGTCCCTCAAAGCAAATGTAAGCCTCTACAGATGAGACATATTATCCTAGACCTCAGTGAACCCCTACAATTACGTTTTCCAGCAAGTAGTCAAAGATAAAGCATACGAAGAAACAGACAACTGAAGGAGAACCAGCAAGAAGAGACAGCAGAATTGGAATTCCATAGACTTGGCATATTAAAAATATTGGATACATATTTAAAATAACTATGCTTATGAATTACAATACATATGAAGATATCTCCAAGGAAATCACAAAAAGCAGCACAGCAGATTTGAAAAGTTACCAGACAAAACTTTTGGAAATGAAAACCCTAGTAACTGAAATTTAATAAGCCTGGTTCTGTGTTGAGTACTTTGTATCAAATGAATTATCCTACTGAAACCTTATAAACGTTAGACCATATATATACACAACAGCTATTTGAATGCCTCGGAGAGCAACCGGTGTAGGTTCGACTTGAGGGTCTGTGATTCTTGAGATAAGAGAAGCTCCTGAAGTGATCTCCCTATTTATTCTGGTCTTTTCCTTGAGGGAATTTTCTAATTCTCAGTGCCAGATGGAGATCAAGCAAAAAGTAGTTTTGCATGGCTAAGGAGCCTAGAGAGGCTGGTAATGGAGGCCTAATCATGGGGGTTGGGGGTGGGAAGAGAACTGCAGAGAACTGAATTTTCTGCATATAATATCTACATATAAGTTCTCCTTTAAGTATGGTAGTTTAATCACTACCAGACCCAGAGCAGGATTTCTGGAAACCCATCTGATAACAGTGACTTTGAGGCTTAAGAGCTGAGCAAAAATTTCAGCAACTTTGAAATACAGATCAAGAGTTCAAATGCATAAAAAACTAGTAAGTGGTACACTGAAGCCATTATCAAAAAGTATATCTTTTACGATATATTCACCTGTGTAAATTGTGTTCTTAAAAGCTAAGGATGAAAGAGAATTTGTTTAAAGAAATACAGTAATAGGCTAAGTTCTGTGATCTTTATCTTATAAACATATGGAGAAGTAAGGCTGTTTCCCAAATGCAAATACTGCTTGAGGTATTTGAGATTAGACTAAGAAAATACAGTAGTCCCTCCTTATCCATGAGGAATATGTTCTAAGACCCCCCGGTAGATGCCTGAAACCACAGGTAGTACTGAACTCTGTGTAGTGTCACTTAATCTGATAAAAGTGACTGTGTGGGTGGGGAGGGAAGGGTAGTGTATACAGCATGAAGGCACTGGCAGAGGAGCAATAATGTCCTGAGTGGGACAGGGTGGTTTAAGATTCCATCACACTACTCACAATAGTGTGCAATTTAAAACTTTTGAATTGTTTATTTCTGGAATTTTTCACTTAATATTTTCAGACTGTGGTTGACTGTGAATAATTAAAACCATGGGTCGTGAAACTGCAGATGAAGGAGGCCTACTGTATTACACCTTCGATCATAATTGTCCACCATCTGAATGAAGCAATATATGATTCTTACTAACTTTTCACTTGCTGTACCAGATTGCTACAGAAGGTAAGACCTACTTAGAGGTCAAGGATATCCTTGTGTTGGTCCATACCTAATTTTTTAAGTCTAATCTTTGTTTTTATCTTGCTAAGGGTTTCCAATATATCTTTGTTCTTATATATAATCAGTTTTTAAATGCTTAGAAAAATTTGATGTAAGTACTACAATGTCCTCAGGATTGACCAGCACAGTTAATGCATGACCAAATACATTCAACATCCACAGGAACATATAGCACTCAGGAGCATGTTTTTTATAGGTCAGTGAATTTTCTATAGGGCTACTGCTGAGAATTATTTTTTAAAGTAATATGCTTGTCTCAAATATGCTTGTCTAAGTCAATAAGTCCATTTCACTAGAAAGTTTACAGGCAGTAAATAAAGTAATACACTGAACGAATTTTTATTGTCTCAAGTGACATAATGTCTCTAGTTTTCTTACTGTTCACAGCAGTTTTACTACAGAAGCACAACAGTCATTCCTGTTCTCTTAGTGGAATTATTCATAGCTTTTAATAAGGTAGATTTTATTAGGTTTCAAGATCTTGAATTTTTTTAGGCTTCTGTTTCCATACACACATGTTCACATTTAATATGGCTTTCTAAAGTACCTTTAGATCAGAATTCATCTTTACTTTTGCTGTGTTTAAAGCATTTTCTATTGAACTTTTCAGTGAATTTCACTCAATGTAGTATTTTTCCAGTTTCCCAAAATCTAATTTAATATTAAAGCTGATTTACAGAAATTCATCTAAAACTTTGCTACTCAAACTGTGGTTCATGGACTAGCAATCTTGGACCATCACATAGGAGCTTATTACCCATGCAGAATGCTCCTCCTCCCCCATGCCGTCGCTTACTGACTCATAATCTGCATTTTAATAAGCTCAAGTGATTCATATACACATTTAAGTTTGAGAAGCATAGATCTACAGATCTAAAAGTTTATTTACTAGTGCTTATACTTAATCTAGTTAATCCTCAAAGGGAAAGAGCACTGTGTTTTAGAAAATGTATACCACAGCATGAAAGATCAAGGTATTTTAAAAGGTTTCTAGGAATGTCTTAGAGGCTGATGTAATCTGTTCTTTTTGGAAAACCATAATTTTCTTTTCTTTTTTCTTTTCTTTCTTTTTTTTTTTCTTTGAGATGGAGTTTCGCTTTTGTTGCCCAGGCTAGAGTGCAATGGCGCGATCTCGGCTCACCGCAATCTCCGCCTTCCAGGTTCAAGCAATTCTCCTGCCTCAGCCTACCGAGTAGCTGGGATTACAGGCATGCACCACCACGCTGGCTAATTTTGTGTTTTTAGTCAAGACAGGGTTTCTCCATGTTGGTCAGGCTGGTCTCGAACTCCCAACCTCAGGTGATTCACCCTCCTCGGCCTCCCAAAGTGCTGGGATTACAGGCATGAGCCACCGCACCTGGCCTTTTATTTTCTTCTTAGTGGTTTTACCATGTCGTTTGTTATATGTCTTTCTTTTTGTTTATGTATTAATAGTCTAGTTACACATCTTCAGTTTCAGCTCTTTTCTGTAGACTTTTGAAACCAATGTCTGTTCTCTCTCCCATTTGACTCAATTTCTGTATCTGACATTTTCCATATCCAAAAAGAATATATCATCATTCTTTTCAAATTATGCTTTTTCCCCCAACTTACTTTTGTTAATCATACTAGGTTTTAGGCCTAGTAAAGTCAAACATTCTCCAAGAGTCTTTTCACAACTTTTCTAGTATACAGTGATTTTTCCTTTCTTTGTTCCTGTAACCCTAGAGTAGGTATGGAATTCATGTCTTTAACCCAACTTTCTATTTCCATGTTATTTGTACTTCTAATAATAAAGTTTCTGACAATAAAATATGTCCTTGGAATGCCTCTTTGTAGATTGCAGTAATACTCCAAATGATTAAGTTGAAAATAGTTATGCCAAAGAAAGGGAGAAAATAGTTATGCCAGCAAGTACACCTTGTCTATTGACTGACTGTAAATATTAATTCTTTTGTTTCTGTGTTTTCAGTTAACAGGGTTGGCATGTTATGTAGTAACCAACTCTTAACAAATCTTGACTCATTAAAAAAAAAAACTAAATGAAAATCCCAAAATAGAACAGTTCTTATAAAGCAAATAATGAGTATTCTTACCTTTAAGTACATAAGAAGTGGACTTAAAATTTATGCTTGATTCCTTATCAGATGTATAGGTAATCATTTCTTAAAGCTCTATTGGATTACACAAATGTAAACTAATGGTATACTAACTTAAAAAACACAATCTTAAGACTAAGGAACATTGAAGATCATCATCCCCTTATTTTAAGGTAATGGAAACTGAGACAGCAATTAAATGCCTGTTTGTAGTATTTCTTACCAAAAGTATGTACAGCATATCTCTCAGCTTTTGATTTTAGTCTAAAGTCCAGAAGCTCCAAGATGAAAAATTTCCAAATTATGCTCACTTCAAATAGAGAATATAACTTGGACTACGTGGCATTTGGCATGAGACTGCATGTGAAGAGTTTTAACAGAAAAGACTTCCCGTTCCAAAAAAAAAGTTTCAAAGAGTAGAATGTAGTTGGTAGTTTGCCCTAAACGATTTTTGGGGACATCTAGAGTTATGCATTTGAAAGCTTATAAGACTTTGCCCAGTTTCACTCTATGCATGTTTTCTACTATTTCTTTATAGGGCATGACAATCATTTTACCTTTTATAGCTGTTGTAAGCTTTAGCTATGTAGCGCAGTGGGAACATGCACAATTTTGCACTTGGGAAACTACCACCCTGTTTTCTAGGTTATAATTACTGAAACAATTTTACCAGTTCTCCCCTCAGTTTCTGTTGAGGAGTACCCACATATGCCTACTGTTCTAGAGATGTTTAAGATACCAGTCTCTCTGAATCAGAATTAATGCCTGCAGTATGTTGGCTTCCAGGGTTTGTTGCTTTGTATTGGTCATCTTAAGTATAATGGAAGAAAGCTTTTGTTCTTATACAAGTGGATATAACCCTGATAATCTTGTATATCACTTTGAGAAACAGGAAAATAGCTGAAAATCAGAACAAAATATTTTAAAATCTTTATTTTTCCAAAATGCCAAAATGTTCTATGGGGATAATCAGGAGAAAAGAGGTGCTGTATGTGAATACCTCTAGATTTACTGTACACGGGCTAATCCTCATAATCCATTACTTATCTTTTTGAACCAAGTTCCTATCTCCCCAAAATACCATGTTAATCTTCGGCTTAAATTTTGTTTCAAATCTTTATTTCCTTTTGGGAAAAAAAAAAAAAGGCTGTTGTAGTGGTTGTTTTCCAAATTTTTCTTGCCTTGTCATTTTTTGTATGGGCTGTCTGCAAAGGAGAAAATTTGTAATCTAAATTTAATATAGCTTCAAATATTTAAATGGTTTTTAAAAGTCCAAGAGAGTTTTCCTCTGAAAATTAAAAGATAGAGCCTTCTAGAACTTTAGAGCTCAGAATTAAAGAACTTTAAAATAAAGTATTACTTTTAAAAAGACTATTTATGAAAAGTTATTATTGTAGTATTACTATTGTAGTTTTTTTGAGACGGAGTTTCACTCTTTTTGCCCAGGCTGGAGTGCAGTGGTGTGATCTTGGCTCACCTCAATCCCCACCTCCCGAGTTCAAGCGATTCTCCTGCCTCAGCCTTCCGAGTAGCTGGGATTACAGGCTTGTGCCACCACACCTGGCTAATTTGTATATTTAGTAGAGACAAGGTTTCTCCATGTTGGTCAGACTGGTCTCAAACTCCCGACCTCATGTGATCTGTCCACGTCGGCCTCCCAAAGTGCTGGGATTATAGGCAAGAGCCATCCCCCTACCCCCACCAGGAGTATTGTTTTTTTGGTTTGTTTGTTTGTTTTTTGAGACGGAGTCTTGCTGTCTGCCAGGCTGGAGGGCAGTGGCGCGATCTCGGCTCACTGCAAGATCCGCCTCCGGGATTCACGCCATTCTCCTGTCTCAGCCTCCCGAGTAGCTGGGACTACAGGTGCCCGCCACCGTGCCCGGCTAATTTTTTGTATTTTTAGTAGAGATGTGGTTTCACTGTGTTAGCCAGGATGGTCTCTTATCGCCTGACCTCGTCATCTGCCTGCCTCGGCTTCCCAAAGTGCTGGGATTACAGGCGTGAGCCACCGTGTCTGGCCGGACTATTGTACTTTTTAAAATAATGTCTGCTTCTAAATTTTTTGGTAGGTGAGATAACTTTGTATGTAGCTACTGTTTAGACTCTTAAATGTTAAACCTGGCAAGGCGCCGTGGCTCACGCCTGTAATCCCATCACTTTGGGAGGCCAGGGCTTGCAGATTGCTTGAGTCCAGGAGTTCCAGACCAGCCTGGGTAATATGGTGACACCCTGTCTTTACAAAAATTACAAAAAAATTAATGGGGCGTGGTGGTGTATGCCTGTAGCCCCAGTTACTTGGGAGGCTGAGGTGGGAGGATCACCCAAGCTTGGGAGGTTGAGGCTGCAGTGAGCTGTGCCGTGATTGCACCACTGTACTCCAGCCTAGGTGACAAGAGCGAGACCCTGGAGACTTTGTCTCAGAAAAAAAAAAAAAAAAAAAAAGAGTTAAACCTGTGTATCTCAGTCACTATGTAGTTTGTTTTTTTTACACAAAAGTCTTATTTTTTTTCCTTGCCCTTTGAACCAAAAAAATAAATAAATAAAAAATTTTCCCCCCGCTGACTACCTTGTGTAGGTCCCCTTTTTGGTCACCTACAACCCTGAAAATCCTTGACTCCTGATTGGACATTTTGGGAGTCATCTAAAGCCATTTGGGAAGCATTGATCAGTCTAGAATATAGATATGGAACAATGGCTCTTGCAGCTTTTTAGCAGTGGAACTATTTAATGAAAATCTGTCATAGAAACTTAGGATGTATAAATGTACAACACATAAACGAACTCCTCTTCTTTTGAAGCAGTAGGTGCAGAGGTTGGATTTGGGCCCTATCTACTTGTATAAGCAGGGAGTGCATGTGTGTGGCTCACACCCTGATGACTCCACAGATCCCAGCCCAGACTAGAAGAATGCATCTGTAATAAGTGATGAATCAGGTGAAGAAGGACCTTTGAATAGGGAAAGCAAAGTATTGGTGCCTTAGAAGTTTTGAAGAAACCCTTGACTGGGTGTGATTGAAGTAGAACATAAGATTAAATCAGAAGCTCTTTAAGATACATTTTATCTGTTTTGTGTTAGGTATGAAATTAGTTGAGGCTAAGATTCAGGAGAAAAAAATAGAATAATGTTTACACATTGTTAACATTAGTATTCATACTAAATGCGATTTTACGTGCAGTTAACTAAAGCTAAAAAATAATTTTGAATGTATACAGTATTCATGAACAAAACCATTTAGTTTTGTTTTATGAATAGCATTGTAAAGTTCAGTGCTTAACGTTACCATTAACCTGTTTAATCAGATGCACTTAGAGTTGCGTATTCTGGGTTTGTGTTAGAACAAAAAGTCAATTTTTGTAATTTCTTTTATGCTTGTCTCTTGAATTTTGTTTGATGCTCTTACCTTTATAGACCCTGTCAAATACAGTCAGCTCTCTGTAGCCATTGATTCCATACCCGGATTCAACCAGTCACAATAAAAAATATTCAGAGAAAGAAAGGATGGTTGCTTCTGTACTGAAGATGTACAGATTTTTTTTCTTGTCATTATTTCCTGAACAATACAGTATAACAACCATTTGCATAACATTTTCATTGTAGTAGGTATAATAAGCAACCTAGAGATGATGTAAGTATATAGGAGGATGTGTGTAGGTTATATGCAGATATTATACCATTTAATATAAGGGACTTGAGCATCTCCTCTGAAGTTTGTATTTGCTAGAGTTCTTAAAAGCAGTCGTCTACGGATACTGAGGGACGGACAACTGTATGTAATTGTTTGTTTTTTAGTCCCCCGCTAACTTGTTACATTTTTTAACAATAGGATTCTCAATATGTGGCCAAGGAAAATGTTTGTGCCACCAAACATAGCTTCTGAATCTTTTTTGTTGTTCATTTATTGATTCAAAAAATATTTACTGAACACTGGGTGGGCGTGGTAACTGACACCTGTAATCCCACCACTTTGGGAAGCTGAGATGGGCAGATCACCTGAGGTCAGAAGTTCGAGACCAGCCTGGCCACCACAGTGAAACCCCATCTCTACTACAAATAGAAAAATTAGCTGGGCATGGTGGCAGGCGCCTGCAATCTCAGCTACTTGGGAAGCTGAGGCAAGAGAATTGCTTGAACCTGGGAGGTGGAGGTTGCGGTGAGCCAAGATCACGCTACTGTGCTCCAGCCTAGATGACGGAGGGAGACTCCGTCTCAAAACAGATGTACAAATATATATATAAGCCTGTGTATCTCAATCACTATGTAGTTTGTTTTTTTTTACACAAAAGTCTTTTTTTCTTACTCTTTTGACATATATATATATATGTATATATAAAGTTGTTAAGGGGCTCTTAGAGGAATGCATCATACAGCAAGTTTTGTTTATTAGCAGAGAAATATTTACTCTGTATTAGAGTCATTGTCATCTGAAGAATGACAAAGTAAAATTTTTTGTGCCAGTTTGAGTATATTCCCTGAACTAATTCCATCCATAGTTGGATATGAGAATATAAAAGACAAAATGTCCTTTCTAGAAATATTCACAGTGCACTCATGGTGAACACTAACACTAAAGGTGCTATAGAGCTTCAAGTTTTTTGGAGAATATTAAGAGTTATAAGGAGACTTAGGAGCCATATAGTGCATATTTTCAACCAATATAGAAATCCAGGCCATATCGTTTTTGATAGGCCGGCATCAGTTGCCTACTTAAAATTTCTACAAATGGTTACATTAGTAAAGGACAAGCTATTTCATTTTTAATTAGGTCATTCTTGGAAATAATAGTTTGAATAATTAGTTGAACGAAAAGTGCCTGTTATTTTCCATTCCATGGTCCCAGTTTTGACCTCTGCAGTTAAAAGTTTATGCCTAATCTAATCAGCCTTCCACAGGATGGCAGTTAATATGTTTAAAGATAGTTATCATGTCCCTCTGGTAAGATTTTTTTTTTCTTTGTATCAGTATCTTTTAAAGTTGATATCTTTTGCTATGAATCTCAAATTGAGAAGGGTTGCTTATCATAGTATGAATATCCTTTCACCCACGCAGAGGCAGAATCCTCTTCTGTACATGTTGGTTTTGCTATTTTTCTTGAGCTTTCAGTATTTTGTCTTGTTAGCTCAAGGTTGGTGTACCTTATCCTCCAATTTTCCTAAATTTTCAAATATATCCTGATACCTTTTTAAGCAAAGAAAATATTTAATCTATTAGTGTTATTTTAACTAATTGACTCTTAAATCATTATATTATAAAGTAAATATTAAGGTATAGCCAGTGAAAAAATTAACTACAATAAAAGACAAAATTAAATGATATTAGACATTTAGTGTATAAATAAACATCAGTGATTTACATTGTTGGAAAAATAACACTGTAAACATGATCTCTGTAGCAACTGTGGATTCAATAATTAATGATTAAATGAATGTGTATATTTTGAATGCTCTTCCTTTATATATCATCACTTGTTGGATACATAAGTATTCAGATGGCCTTTGTGGCATGTTTAAGAGACTCTCTTTTACTAGGTGAACTGAGATGCTCCTAAATTATAATTACATAGTGAAAGACCTCACATACCAGTCCTTGTTCTCCTCAGTCATATTACCAAAGTTTGGTGTATTTTGAAGGATTCGCCTATGATAAAATAACTTTTTAGAGTTTTTTTTAAGAATCAGTGTGATGGAAGAAAACAGTGGATTTCTGTTAGCATTTTGTGAGAAATGGAAGATTACGTTACTATTGTCTCTACTTCTTCCTTGTAAAGAAAATATCCTCATTACATTTTGAGTGAAAAGAAAGATTTATTTCTAGAGCCATATTTTGTATGAAATTATGG
>NW_016803692.1:2262922-2306730 GCF_001698545.2 Rhinopithecus bieti | reverse complement strand
TTTAGAGGCATATTTTGTATGAAATTATGGTTTTCATAACTTTCTAAATATTAGGTAGAATAAGAGAAATTCTTGTCTATTATGAAAAAAATCTTTAAATTTTTTTTGTGAAAATCTTCAAATACGCTGGTAAGTTTTGTAATAGGCTGTTTAGCATTCCATTGCAATTTGGGGAAATGCTTACTATTTTCCTTGTAATGTTTTCCATTACCTTAAAATGCACTAGTATTGCCTAAGGATAGTAGTGAATTAATGAAAAAATTTAGCACTGACATGACCCACTCAGCTTATTTTTTGTGGCCAAAAGGTTCAAAAGAAGACATTTAGTAATACTGTGAGCCATGGGAGTTGCTGAGCTGGTTTATTATTACAGCACAACCCAGACATGCAAGATACCCTTAAATAAAGGGCATTGAGGTAAATAATGCACACAGAGCACTTAATAGTCAACAGGACTTGGTTTGCATATATAGGCAATGCTGCCTACTGATTGATGAAGCCTATTATCATGAGATTGTATTTTTATTAAAGGCAACACTTAGTAATTCTGTGCACAGACGATGAATAGCCAAATGGTTATAGATTTTAGTTAATTAGAATGGTTAAGATGAAAATTCTGAATGAAATAAATTGAATCATTTCTTTATATTGATCCATTATACATGAAATTATTAAAGCTTAAGATTGCCATGTAAAGGTAGATCATGCTATGAGTATTCTAACCAAAGTGAATCATTTTAGTCAATTCTTCTCATGATATTAATATGCTATTTTTTTTTTTTTTTTTTTTTTTTTTTTGAGATGGAGTCTCGCTCTATCGCCCGGGCTGGAGTGCAGTGGCTGGACCTCAGCTCACTGCAAGCTCCGCCTCCTGGGTTTACGCCATTCTCCTGCCTAAGCCTCCCGAGTAGCTGGGACTACAGGCGCCCGCCACTTCGCCCGGCTAGTTTTTTGTATTTTTTAGTAGAGACGGGGTTTCACCATGTTAGCCAGGATGGTCTCGATCTCCTGACCTCGTGATCCGCCCGTCTCGGCCTCCCAAAGTGCTGGGATTACAGGCTTGAGCCACCGCGCCCGGCTGCTATTATGATTAATCTAAAATTGATTTCTAAATATTTGCTAACATAAGATAATAGCTTAATCCCTTTATTAGCAATAATTTTTGTTCAGTAGCAGCTGCTGAGTTAGAGCGATAAGGACAAGTCATTGTTAACATTCTGTTGTAGAATTCTTCTAGTTATTTCATTATGTGACTGCTAGTACTTTTTTTTCTCTACAGTATGGAGTAAATGAAATAGCAGTCTTATAAAATAGAAGATATTTTAGACTAAGTGAACAATGCTGTCCATTGCAGTAGGAAGAAGGGTAAAATTCTTTTCTGACAATAGCATAAAGGTTTCTTGGTCAGCAAGTTCTGTATAGGTTATACCTAAATAACCTCTTAATTTCTTTTCTTAAGCCCTGCAGTCACACCAGAAGCAAATGAAAATCATTTAGAAACTCAGATTTATCAGTTTATGATATTACTTCTTCTAGTTTTTTTAAAGTTATATTCTAGAATATAGTTTCATACACGTACTTTCACACACACATATTCATATAACATCCTAAGAGATACATGTATATGTGTATGTGCATTTTCTATTTATATTTTGTGATGCTTGGCTTCCTAACACACGAGTAAAAATATCTACCAGATATTTAATTTGTAGCTCCTGCCACCATTTCTACAATGGTGGGAATACCTAGAGGCTTGGCCCGTAAATTATTATAGAGGATGCACAGAAGGACACACGCTCAAGCACTGTGAGAGTGTTTTATTGGTAATTAATACACTCCCAGCATAGCAAGGCTGGTTAAAATGTGATAGGAGAAACCACCTCCTGTTTCACTTCATACCTGTTACTTTCTACTCATTTTTTTTTTTTCATCTCAAAATACTTTGCACCCCTCTGACATTTCTCCAGTAATTCACATCTTTATTTTTTTTCATTCTAAGGCTACTTCATGACACTTGACTTTACAGCATTTGCAGTGTGACATAGTTTATCATTTACGCACAGTGCTAATGCAGAATACCATTTCAATGCCTGTGTCCTTGTCTCTCTTTCATTTAAAAATAATGGCATCAGATTCTCCTTGAAGTGCTGTGTTTATAATTTTCCGTATATTCCTGTGCATCTATTTTTAAATCTTTTAACAGTCTCAACTATGTAATCTTAGTTTTCAGTAAAATAAAATAGTAAAATCTATCTTCTTAGTTGCAAATTAATCTGAAAGTAAAATTATTTTTTTAAAAAAATTTTATTTGTAAGTTTTGTGGGTATATAGTAGGTATAAAATTAATTTTTAATTGTAGCATATAACTAAGAAAGGTACTCAGATTTCGGAATTGCGAGGAAAGAAATAATTTCATAGAAAATTACTTAAATTGGGCATTCTTAGACACTGCTTTTGGTCTAGTCTTCCTGACAAATTATTTAAGTAGAATGTTTCCTGTGTTAAATCTCAGAGAAGCAAAGTCAATTTACCAGAAGTTATATTGAGATATAATCAATATGTAGAGTGACTTAAAAATAAGAAGACAAGTCCAGTAGTAGGTCTTATACAGAAATTTGTCTCATTTCTTTTCACAATTCATGTTCTTAGGGCAAAATAATGTATAACATATACCATTAGTTAATGACTCATATTTAGAATTTGATAATTATATCTAGCACTTAAGCAGAAATGAAGACTGATTTCTTGTGTCATATGTTGACAAAACATTTACACACTGTAATATTTTGAAACATAATTACTGAGCAAAAATGACATGAATGTTTTACTTAATTGCATTTGCTTCAGTATCAGTTATCCAGAAACTCCAAGGCAGTTCTTAAGTGAACTTTCTAAATTCAGTAGCAAGTAACCTTTTAGTCCAGCTCATAAATGAATGTTTTGACAATTTATTAGGAAACAATGCAGGATAAAATTGAAAAGACTTGGAGTGGGTACAACTGTTTATGTTTGGCTACAGCTTAAGAAGGTTTCACAAGCCCCATTACAGTAAAAATTCTTCATAAACAGTATTTTAAAATATTAAAATCTACTTGCTAATTCTCTAGCTACCAAGCTACAAAATTCAGAAGGAGTTGTGTTGTGTTGTTTTGTTTTATTTTATTTTATTTATTTATTTGAGACAGGGTCTCACTCTGTCACCGAGGCTAGAGTGCAGTGATGCAATCATGGCTCACTGCAGCCTCGACCTCTTGGACTCAAGTGATCCCCTTGCCTCAGCCTCCCGAGTAGCTGGGACCACAGGCGCATGCCACCACATCCTGCTGATTTTGTAGTTTTGTAGAGATGAGGTTTTACCATGTTGTCCAAGCTGGTCTCAAACTCCTGAGCTTGAGCAATCGCCCACCTCAGCCTCCCAGATTGCAGGCATGAGCCACCCCATACTGGCCCAGAAGGAGTTTGAAATTAGAAAATTACTGTGGACAATGTTGTGAATTCCTAGCTTGTCACTCTTACCTCTGTTATATACAATGTGTATTATGTGTTTACCTTTCTCCATCTCTTTAAACTGTGTATAAAACAGTAAGTGTGATAATTAACCTTCTTTCCAGTAATCTTTGGAAAGAAGTAGGAAAGGTGAACAGGCTCAAATTGTATGCAGTCTCAGACATTGAAGAGACTTCCAAGAAAATGGGAGCAGCTGATCTTGTTATTTATGGTAGTCCCCTGACATACAGTTAGCCAGTACTTACAAACACAGAACTGGACTTCGTGTTGAGTAGTTGCCATGGGTATATACCATTTGACTGTTTTTAATGTCTGCATTGTTTACAATACTGCATATCTCTCTCACTCGCCACATATCATGGTTTATTAGTCAGCTTTTGGTAAACTGTAATAGCAAACAACTCCAAAATTTTAGTGGCTTATTTGTTCTCATGTGTACTTTGTGAATCTGCTGTGTTCTGCTCTGTGCCCTCTTATTCTGATACCTAGGCTAAAAGAGAGAGGGAAGGTGTGATAGCAGGACCTGTATCATGGCTCTTAAAACTTCTGCTTGAGGCCGGGGGTAGTGGCTCACGCCTGTAATCTCAGCACTTTGGGAGGCCGAGGCGAGCGGATCACGAGGTCAGGAGATTGTGACCATCCTGGCTAACACAGTGAAACCCCGTCTCTACTAAAAATACAAAATAATTAGCCAGGCATGGTGGCGGGCACCTGTAGTCCCAGCTGCTCGGGAGGCTGAGGTAGGAGAATGGCGTGAACCCGGGAGGCGGAGCTTGCAGTGAGCCGAGATTGCACTCCCCAGCCTGGGGCGGCGAAGCCAAGACTCCTTCTCAAAAAAAAAAAAAAAAAAAAAAAAAAAACACCACACAAATAAAAACTCTGCTTGAAACTGGCACACAGCCACTTCACATTTCCATTGGTAAAGCAGGTCAAATAAAGCAAGAAATGTAACCTTCTATAGGAACAGGCTCAGTAATGAAGGGCCAGCTAATACTAGGACTGTAATACTAATTGTCCCATAGGAGTTAATATTTCCTGTCTCCCAGCATGCACCAAACCCACGCCCCCATCCCCTAGCCCCGTTTATGTAGAGAAGCACATTTAATTTTTTTAAGCTTTACATATCTGATTTTCTTCTTAATTACTATACATAATTATAAATGAAAATTAGGAGTAACAGTAAAATCAGTGACACGGTGAATAGGGCAGAGAGATAGTTTACAGAACATAATTATTACAATTATATCCATACTGGTAACCTTCTTACTACAAAAATAAATTGACAGTAAATGAGGAAAAACATTATCCCCCTTGTTTTTTGTATAAGAGTACCAATTCTGGTGAAGGAGCCCCAGTAGAGAAATTTGGGAACAAAATTAAACATTTTATTTCTCATACTAGATTATTTTTATATGTAGAACCCTAATACAGATGTCTGCCTTTATAGGCCAATATTCATATGGCTTAAAAATTTAAAGTTTTGAGGTGCCAAAAGCTTTAAAGTAATATTTCCTATTTTATTTAAAACACAATAAAAGCATATAAAGACACAAATAGATTTTCATGCTTTTACTTTTTTTTTTTTTTTTTTGAGACAGAATCTCCCTCTGTTGCCCAGGCTGGAGTGCAGTGACACGATCTCAGCTCACTGCAGCCTCCACCTCCCTGGTTCAAGCGATTCTCCTGCCTCAGCTTCCTGAGTAGCTGGGACTACAGGTGTGTGCTGCCATGCCCAGCTAACTTTCGTATTTTTAGCAGAGATGGGGTTTCATCATGTTGGCCAAGCCGGTCTTGAACTCCTGGCCTCAGGTGATCGCCCACTTCAGCCTCCCAAAGTGCTGGGTGAGACATGAGCCACCATGCCTGGCCTCTTCACATTTCTTATAGAAATATATTCCTATTAATGAGTAGCAAATAATTCTGAACATAAAAATTGAGATTCTGAATTTCCTTCCTGTCAAACCAAAAAGCCATCAGTTCCATTATGTTTTGTTTAGTTATAATTCCTTTTACTTTTACCAAAATTTTTTCCTCCAGCATTCTTTTTATTATTATTTTTTAAAAATTTTGCCCAGGGTGGAGTGCAGTGGCGTGATCGTAGCTCACTGCAGCCTTGAACTCTTGGGCTCAAGCAATTCTGTCTCCACCTCCCAACAGCTGGGACCACAGGTGCATGCCACCACACCCAGCTAATTTTTAAATTTTTTTGTAGTGACAGGTTCTCACTATGTTTTCCAAGCTGGTCTGGAATTCCTGGGCTCAAGTGATCCTCCTGCCTTGGCCTCCCAAAGTGCTGAGATTACAGGCATGAGCCACTGTGCCCAGCTGTTCCACAGTATTCTTAATGCCACTTGAAAGATTGATTCTATAAGTGGGTTCAGTTTTCTTTTCATTCTTTAATTAACTCATCAATAATAGAATTAGGGCATTGTATATTGTTATTTTATAGGACAGCCATCTGTCTTACCTAACAAAATCAGCATAATTGAAATCTTAATTTCATATTGAGCACCTCTGTTAGGGTACACAAGAGTTTTTCTTATTTGGCAACACAACAGTCCAAAGCAAAGTGACACATTTAGGTCTAAGATATGTACCTTGAGGAACTGATGTTGTAACTTTATGCATGATTTTGGAGATGCAAGTAGCATAGCTAGGACATATGGTTTTATTTATATTGTTTAGTGGCTAAGGAAGGTTAACTTGAAATCTTGTTCAATTTATGTTTTGTATTTGCATAGTAACGTAATTATCACTTCTCCTTCAGTGTGCATGCAGTGGATTGATTCATAATTAATTGATTCCCCTTTCCGCAATATTGTCTTCCAGTACTTTCAGAGGATAGAAATTTCCAGTAATGCTTAAAGTGTTTTACTTTTTTTTCTTCATTTGAGGGTTACTTCCCCATCAGCATTTCACCTTTTTACTAGCACTTTTATCCAAATCATAGATTTTCCTATCACTGTCAATATTTGTATTAGTCTGTTTTCACACTGCTAATAAAGACATACCCGAGACTGGTAATTTATAAAGGAAAGAGTTTTAATGGACCCACAGTTACACATGACTGGGGAGGCTTGACAATTATGGCGGAAGGCGAAGGGGAAGCAAGACACATCTTAACGTGGTAGCAAGCAAGAGAGCTTGTGCAGGGGACAGGCTGTCATGAGACTTATTCACTATCATGAATAAAACAATCAGATCTCACGAGACTTACACACTATCATGAGAATAGCACAGGAAGGATCTGCCCCCAAGATTCAGTTGCCTCCCACTGTGTCCCTTTCACAACACATAGGACTTATGGCAGCTACAATTCAAGATGAGATTTGAGTGAGGACACAGCCAAACCATATCATTCTACCCCTGGCCCCTCCCAAATCTCATGTCCTCACATTCCAAAATGAAACATGCCTTCCCAACAGTCCCCCAAAGTCTTAACTCATTCAGCATTAACTTATAAGTCTACAGTCCAATGTCTCATCTGAGACAAGGCAGGTCCCCTCTGCCTATGAGCCTGTAAAATCAAAAGCAAGTTAGTTACTTCCTAGATACAGTGGCAGTATAGGCACTGGGAAAATACAGTCATTCCAAATGGGAAAAATAGGCCAAAACAAAGGGGCTACAGGCCCCCTGCAAGTCCGAAATTCAGTGGGGCAGTCAAATCTTAAAGCTCCAAAATGATCTTTTTTGACTCCATGGCTCACATCCAGGTCATGCTGATGCAGGAGGTGGGCTTCCCCATGTTCTTGGACAGCTCTGCCCCTGTGGCTTTGCAGGGTACAGCCTCCTTCATGACTGTGTTCATGGGCTAGCTTTGAGTGTCTGCAGCTTTTCCAGGTGCACGGTGCAAGCTGTCTCCTATTCTGGGGTCTAGAGTACAGTACCCCTCTTCTCACAGCTCCAGTAGTCAGTTCCCCAGTGGGGACTCCGTATGGGGGCTCCCACAGAGCATTTGCCTTCCACACTGCCCTAGCAGAGGTTCTCCATGAGGGCCCCACAACTGCAGCACACCTCTGCCTGGACATCCAGGCATTTCCATACAACCTCTGAAATCTAGGTGGAGGTTCCCAAACCTCAATTTCTGACTTCTGTGCACCCACAGGCCCAACATCATTTGTAAGCCACCAAGGCTTGGGGCTTGCACCCTTTGAAGCCACTGCGTGAGCTGTACCTTGGCCCCTTTTAGCCATGGCGAGGAAGCAGGGCACCAAGTCCTGAGACTACACGAAACAGCAAGGCTCTGAGTCTGGCCTGGGAAACCATTTTTTCCTCCTAGGCCTCTGGGCCTGTGGTGGGAGGGGCTGCCATGAAGACATGTCATGCCCTGGAGACATTTTCCTCATTGTCTTGGTGATTAACATTTGGCTGCTTGTTACTTATGCAAAATTCTGCAGCTGGCTTGAGTTTCTTCTCAGGAAATGGGTTTTTTTTTTCTGTTGCATTGTCAGGCTGCTAATTTTCTGAACTTTTATGCTTTGCTTTTTTAAACATAAGTTCTGATTCCAAACCATATCTTTGTGAGTACATAAAGCTGAATGCATTTAACAGCACCCAAGTCACCTCTTGAATGCTTTGCTGCTTAGAAATTTCTTCCACCATATACCCTAAATTATTTCTTTCAAGTTCAAAGTTCCACAGGTCTCCAAGGCAGGGGCAAAATGCTGCCAGTTTCTTATGCCAAAACGTAGTAAGAGTCACCTTTTTTTTTAGTTCCCAGAAGTTCCTCATCTTCATCTAAGATGAGCAGCATTTGATCAGAGCCATTCAACAAGTCTCCAGGAAGTTCCAAACTTTCCCACATCTTTCTCCAAACTTTCCCACATCTTTCTGTCTTCTGAGCCCTCCATACTGTTTCAGCCTCTGCCTATTACCCAGTTTCAAAGTAGCTTCCTCATTTTGGGGTATCTTTACAGCAGCACCCCACTACCTCAGTAGCAATTTACTGTATTAGTCTGTTCTCATGCTGCTAATAAAGACGTACCCAAGACTGGTAATTTATAAAGGAAAGAGGTTTAATGGACCCACAGTTCCACATGACTGGGGAGGCCTCACAATCATGGTGGAAGGCAAAGGTGAAGCAAGACATGTATTACTTGGCACGAGACAGCTTGTGCAGGGGAACTCCCCTTTATAAAACCATTAGATCTTGTGGGACTTATTTAATAGTACAAGAACAGCATGGGAAAGACCTGCCCCCATGATTCAGTTACCTCCTACTGGGTCCCTCCCATGACACATGGGAAGAATTATGGGAGCTGCAATTCGAGATGTGATTTGGGTGGGCACACAGCCAAGCCATATCAGTATTCATTGTGCAAAATGAAATTTTAGAACAGCTATGTAGTGTAAAAGTTGTCAAAATCAAATTGGAATCACTAATGTTAAAAAAAAAAATCCTGACAAATAGAGCTGGAGGAGGCTGTGAAGAGAGGGTTTTCATGCTTACACGCCTGATAAAACTGTCATAAAAGACTCCACAAAACCACAACCATGTACAAAGGCCATCACAACTTTACTCGATAAATACTTCTACCCAAGACATCTGTCCAGCAACTGACTGTCCAACCTCTGGCTGGTGTCACTCTTGTTATTGATCTTTGTAGCCAAGGATAATCATTTTAAAACATTTATCTTATCCTTCTCACTTTTCGTTTAAAAACTATTGTCTTCCTAACTTCCCTAAATACACACATCATTTACTGTGACACAGGTATTCTCATTACATTGCTGTTTCCAAATAAATATCTTTCTTTTAGAGAACCTTTCTCAGTTTGTTATTAAGGTTGACAATAATATGCCTTTACTTAGCAGTAACTTTGTGGGGTGTTTTTGTTTTTGTTTTTTGAGATGGAGTCTTGCTCAGTCACCAAGCTGGAGTGCAGTGGCATGATCTCAGCTCACTGCAGTCTCCGACTCCCGGGTTCAAGTGATTCTGCTTCAGCCTCCCGAGTAGCTGGGACTACAGGCACGCCCCACTAAGCCCAGCTAATGTTTGTATTTTTAATAGAGACAGGGTTTCACCATGTTGGCCAGGATGATCTCGATCTCTTGACCTCATGATCTGCCCGCCTCAGCCTCCCAAACTGCTGGGATTACAGGTATGAGCCACTGCACCCGGCCCTGTTATTTTTTATGTTGAGTGTTTCCTTGAAGGGCATGTGGAAGAAAATGCCATAAGGTGACCCATCTTACTTTAAATTTCTGGTTTAGAGTGATATTATTTTGAATTTCTACTACATAATTGAAAATTAAACCCAATGAAAAGCAATTTAGCTCTTTTCTTTTTTTTTTTGTTTTATTTTTTGAGATGGAGTCTATCTCTGTCACCAGGCTAGAGTGCAGTGGCACCATCTCGGCTCACTGCAACCTCCAACTCCTGGGTTCAAGTGATTCTCTTGCCTCAGCCTGCTGAGTAGCTGGGATTACAGGCATGTGCCACCATGCCCTGAAAATTTTTATATTTTTAGTAGAGACGATGTTTCACCATGTTGGCCAGGATGATCCTAATCTCCTGACCTCGTGATCTGCCCACCTCAGCCTCCCAAAATGCTGGGATTACAGGCGTGAGCCACTGTGCTCAGCCTTAACTCTTTTTCTTAATGAGAATGAAGGGGTTTTTGTGTTGTTGTCTGTTTCCTGTTTGATTTTGGTTATTATATCTTTATATAACTCAGAATTTAAAGCCAAAGGTGCTGATCCACTCTGGATAGACCCAGTTAAAAGCAGAGTGACATAGCTTCCGTGAGTCTTGGTTTATCATCAGGATATTTAACCTTGAACTCATTACCTCTTTACCTCCTGTTAGAAACCTGGATGGGAGACGTCAGTTTTGGAGAAGATAGTCTGATGTAGTTGTTTTCCACGTTAATCAATCAGTCAGTGAATTAATTAATTCTTTACCGTTTCTTGCTCTCTTTCTTTCTTCTCTCCCTCCATTCCTTTCTCTCTCTCTCCTGCCTTCCCTCCTTTCAGTAGAATTCTTGCTCAAATAAAATTATATAGAAACATAGCACAATCTATTCTATTACATTATTTCAGAAAATAATTTGGGTTATATGTAATTGGTAAATAAGGGAATAACATCAATATAATATGGAAGTAAAGTTGGTTTATAATAATATTTCCCAGGACTTCCAAGTTGCAGCAGCTATACATAAAACACACTAAATTGAATGTAGCAACCAAGTGCCTGCGGCCCATTCACCCCTGCCCCCATTCTACCTTTTGGCTCTATTTGGCTGTATCCTCTGGACCTGATACCTGTTGGAACAGAGTGTGAGTTGCTATAGGATGGTGGAGGTTTTTGACTGTCAGCTTAGTTTCTTTAATGGTTATTGGTATTTTTTTTCAGCTTTTCACTTCCTTTTTGGGGTCAATTTTTATGACATTTTAAAAGGAACTTAAGCTTGGACATTGCAAGCTAATTTCCAAGATTAGCTTGGAAATGAAGATTTAGGTATTAACATGGGAGTGAATGAAGTTTCTAGGCTGAGGCTGTACAATCAAGAATGCAGGGAATGAAGAACAAAATTTGTGTCTAGTGTAGCAACCTCTCTCTCCTTTTTTTTTTGAGACAGAATCTCACTCTGTCACCCAGGCTGTAGTGCAGTGGTGCCATCTCGGCTCACTGCAACCTCTGCCTCCTAGGTTCAAGTGATTCTCCTGTCTCAACCTCCCAAGTAGCTGGGACTACAGGGATGCACCACCATGTCCAGCTAATTTTTGTATTTTTAGGAGCGAGGGGGTTTCACCATGTTGACCAGGCTGGTCTTGAATTGCTGACCTCAGGTGATCCACCCGCCTCGGCCTCCCAAAGTGCTGGGATTACAGGCATGAGCCACGGCACCCGGCCTCTCTCTCTCTTTTTAAAATTACTATTTTCTTCGTATTTATCATATGCCATAGTTTAGCCATTATAACCATATGTTATATCTACATAGCAAGGAGAAATCTTCTAAGTATTAACTAATCATGCTTGATAGGCATGGTAACAGAAGACAGTGGGCACAGTCATTTGTCTTTTGTGTCAACAAGAGTAAACTTGTTAAAAACAATTGGCTGAAAAAAAACAATTATTTACATATTTGATGCTTTTTTATTTTTGATTTTTGATACATGTGTCCTTTCTTCTGGCTTAGGCTATATTTTCGAGGGAAAACAGGCCCCAAATCAGAATATTCACATTTTGTGTTTTATCCATCTGTCCCCCACAAAGATATCTTGAATATGAATGGTTGTTCCCCTTTTTTAAAATCAGGAAAACTGAGGTTTAAGGAATTGACTTTACCTAAGGTTTTCTCATCCTTGACTCATTGGCTTACATCTTTATTTTCCATTTCCCAAGGTAAAACATAGCAGTTTAGAATTCTAGCTGAGTGTCCTACTCGTCAATGTAACTCTCACCTCTTTCTTTACCCTTCAAAGATAAATAAAAGCCACACACACACACACACACACACACACACACACACAGAAAAAACATATTTACCCTTCATTGACTGCCCTGGAAAAATGGAGATGAATCCTTTAAATATTTTTCCTTTGCCAGCTGGCGGAGTATTAACTTTTGTCAGTTAAAGGTACTGCCACAATGCCATTAAAGGAGAAAGGGAACTTCTTTACTAGTTTTTGAGTGCTTGCAGCTTCCCTGGCTCCTAAAGTGCAAAATGGGTCATCTGCACTCAGTGGCCTGTAGCTTGCAGAACCCTATACCCTACCCACTCACCAGGCAGTTTTGTAGCAGAGTAACTCTGCTGCTTTTGCTGCTTGTAGCAATAGCGTTTGGCTCCTGCAGTGCATGGAAACCAGCAGCACCTAGCAGCCAGCATCTTCTGGGTGGTTTTATAGTGGAGGCTTCCAATGAGATACCACCCATGAATGCTCTAAAGGACAGATTTCCAGCAAGTTCTGCTGATACAGCACTACAGCATCTTCTGGGTCATCCAGTGAGCCATAGCTGTGACTTTTCCAACACAATCTTGATCTCAGTCTGGGGGCATAGTGGTTATTCTTTCTGGGCAATTCCGTTTTAGTTCTAAGGGTGGTGGTTGCGCCTTATACTTGCTCTTTTATGTTCTAGAGTTCTCTTTACTTCTTAGTAGCCAATCTCTGGTTATTCCAGTACTCTGTTTAGTTATAATAATAATTCTTTATTTTGAATTTTCCCTGTTCAAACTCCTGTGTGATTTCTAATTTCTAATTGGACCTTGACTGATACATTGTATGTTTATAAAATGCATGAAATCTTAGGCATGTAAATTACTAATTATGATGTTTCTTTAGATTGGCATTCTTGACCACATGTGTCTGGAATATATTTCACTATAATGTTAGTTTTGATGACTGTATTGAATTTCAAAACTGTCAGTTTAGAACCTAGAATTTTAGATTTATCAATCAGCAATGTGGTATTATGTGGCTAATAGATTAGACTTTCATCTATTAATGAGTTAAAAAGCTCTCCATGGAATTAAAATCACTTATCACTATATAGTACTTTGCATACATTTATTAATTTCCTTAGTAATTTTATGAAGCAGGTTGCAGGTATCACATTTCTGTAAGAAGGAATTAAATTTTTAAAGTTCAATCGGTATTCCTTAATATCCTTGGATATTTCTTAACCATCAAATACTGAGTTTACTAGGACATATAACACTTGATGCATTAAAACTATTACATGCAATGTCAGAGTTTGTATGTTGTAGATGTCTTTCACATCACTCCTTCTCTGGGCCCTGCCCCAATCATAAACTTGAATAAATTTGTGAAATATCTTTTCAATATTTACTTTTTTCCCCAAAAGCCACAGTACATTAAATAGAATGCATTTATATTCTTATGTCACATTAGCATCACTTTAGCTTACTAGATAGTATTTTGTTTTTAGATGCTTGCAAATGTTGATTTTTCCTCTTTCAGTTTGCAAAACTGTATGACAGGAAATCTGTAGCTAAATATCACTTTATGATTTCCATCTGTTCAAGTACAATAGTGTTTATGGCACAGTCCAGATTGCAATGTGATAGAAATATCCTATTATAGCAGATAGAATTTTAAATGATCATTGTACATTCTAATGAGAAAACATTTTTAAACAAGTACTCCACTTAATTTCAAAGCAGAGTAACTGAATAATACTACAATTTGATGACAGCATCTGCTCTACAGAGTGTGTTTGTGCTGTCAACAATAAAAACTTTTTCTGACTCCCATAGAAATCTATCAGTTTGCTCAAATCTGTACCAATAATGGAAGCCAAGCGGGCAGGGAGTTTATTGTATAAATCAATTTGAATAACCTTAAAATTTTTTGTTTCTATTAGCATGGAGAGTATCTCTCATTATTTTGTGTGATGTGACTTTGGGAGTAGAGCTGGAGATGTTATTTTGGCCTTTTTATTATGTGACAGTAAATTTTTTGCCGAATTCTATTTTGAGAGTATTAACATTTACTAAATAAAAACAAACCGCTTTATCACAAGGAACTCTGGCCATTTCAAATCTTGTTGGCTCTAAAGTTGAGGGATAGAAGAAAGGAGATTAAAATGATAGTTCCTGGAGTGTCATAAAGTGTTAGTAATTCCAAGGTTTTTAGTTCTCACAGTGTATGTTTGCCTCTATTACACTGATGTAAATGCATCTCTCATGTCTGATCAGCTACTATCTGGTCATTCACTTTTATGCTTCCTATTCTAGTACATGCAGTGCTGAAGTGAATGGGAAAAACCACTTTCCCACATGAATGCTCTACTGCACTTTTATCTCAAAAGGAGCACTGTATTTCCTGAGTTTCCAAAGGATTTTAGATACCATTCTTAATTGAATTAATTATTTTATAGCCCTTTCTAATTAGGTCTGTATTAGTTTGTGAGGGCTGCCATAACAAAGTATGACAGATTGCATGGCTTAAACATCTGACAGTTTTGGAGGCTAGGAGTTTGAGATCAAGGAGATCAAGGTGTTGGCAGGGTTGATTTATTTGAGGTCCCTTCCCTTGGTTTGTAGATCATCTTGTCCCTGTGTCTTCACATTGTCTCTGTGCATGTCTGTGTTTTAATCTCCTCTCCTGTGAGGACATAATTACCTCTTTTTTTTTTTTTTGAGATGGAGTCTCCCACTCACCCGGACTGGAGTGCAGTGGCACAATCTCGACTCACTGCAACCTCCGCCTCCTGGCTTCAAGCGATTCTCCTGCCTCAGCCTCCCAAGCAGCTGGCATTACAGGCACCCACCACCACACCCAGCTAATTTTTTGTATTTTTAGTAGAGATGGGGTTCCACTGTGTTGGCCAGACTGGTCTCAAACTCCTGACCTCATGATCCTCCCACCTTGGCCTCCCAAAGTGCTGGGATTACAGGCATGAGCCACCATACCCGGCCCGTAATTACCTCTTTAAAGACCTTGTCTTTAAATACAGTTACATTCGGAGGTACTGGGGGTTAAGACTTCAACGTATGATTTGGGGGTCAGGGACGCAATTCAGGACAGATCTTTAGCCCTCAACTAAATGAACCATGACCATAAACAGTTCCGAGCCTCATTCTATAGATATATCAGTTTTCTTCTCTACCTTTGGTTATCAAGTTCTTTAGTACCCCAGCTACTCCTCTTTTCCCATTTAAGATGACCTTTATCCCTATCCCAGACATTGGCTGGGAAGTTAGTCAAGAGGTAACTTAAGGAATTTAGGGCAGGGTGTCTACCTTAAGATTTCACTGATTTGCCTTAAATCATGTTCTTCCATTACATATAAAAAAAATTGCCAGCAGGCCTACTCCACTTGTCCTTCAGGTTTGTTTCCCACTCCCAGAATACATTTTGAATTTGTAAGAAATATGCAGTTTAGACCTTGTTCAGAATCCATACAGTATTGGTTAGTTCCCCCCTCTAGTCAATATTTGTAGGCCCTACAAGCATTCCATGTTCTTCCATAAATCCCTTCTTGAGATAATAAAGTATAGCCTTTTGAGCCAGCTACTCAGTTTGTTTGTCAAATTCATAGTTTCCAAACAAAAATTAAACAAGGCTCATTTGATAGTTGGTAGTTGACAATATTATTGGTGGTGGTGGTAGTGTTATTTATTTATTTTGAGACAAGATTTCACTCTGTCATCCAGGGTGCAGTACAATGGCACAATCACTATTCACTACAACCTCGAGTTTCCTGGCTCAAGGGATCCTCCCACCTCAGTCTCCTGAGTAGCTGGAACTACAAGGTGCACACCACTGTACTCAGTTAATTGTTTAATTTTTTATAGAGACAGGGTCTCGCTTTGTTGCGTAGACTGGTCTTAAACCCCTGGCCTCAAGTGATCCTTCTGCCTTGGCCTCTCAAAGTGCTGAGATGATAGGCATGAGCCACCATGCCCAGCTGACAGTGTTATTTCATACCACCGATGATACTTCAGAGATCCATCAACTCTGACTATACATTTCAACCAAAAGTTTTGTTCTCATTTATTTTATGCCAAATTAGAAAATTATTTCCTACTTCTTATGTAGTTTGCAAGATCACAGAAGACTCTGAAAGTAACACGGTGTTGTACTTTGAGATACTTTATATGTATGGAGGTATCAGGTATACTGTTTTGACCCAGAATTCCCAAAATTCTTTTGACAGATTAGAAAGGAAAATTAGCAGAATGGGTGAAGTCAGCAGGTCTGTGTTGACAGAGATTATTTTAATTTGAAAAAAACAGTCAGCTGGTATTATTAAGTGGAAAAAATGTAGATCCTTTCATTTTTTAAAGATAATTTTTCATTACATTAAAAAATTCAAGTAAAATGCAAGGTGACCCTTAATAAGGTAGCTTTCTTACCTGTCATATTAATAAGATTTTAAAAGCTGCCAACACACCATTTTCACAGTTACGGGAAACAGACATATTCATATATTGTTATAAGCGAATACAGTCAGTTCTGCCATAATTCAACATATATGTTCCTTGGCTGTGTTAGGCAAAATTACACCGTAAAAAACACAGAGCTTGTGAGAAAAATGAGATTAGGAGCCCAACACTCAAAAACTTCATCACTGACACAAAATTTAAGACCCTAATAAAAATTGTGGCACAATTTTGAAAATACATGTTAAATGGCTAAGTACATGAATGGTTATATACAATAAACATAGTACTTTACCTTGAAAAAGACCTAAACTTTGCTTGTGGAAGTGGGCCCTAGAAGGATTGCACCTTGTGAGTTAATAAGGTACCTTTCTTCCTATCATATTAATAAGATTTAAAAAGCTGCCAAAACAGTGTTTTCATAGTTATGGGAAAAGAGAAATATTCATATACTGTTACAAGAGAACAGTCAGTAATGCCATAATAAGGAAGAGATAGTTCTTGTCCTCAAGGATCTCAAAGTCAGGCATACGCAACTCAAAATCTTCCATATTGGAAAGTGATGGAGAAAGGTTATCCAAAATGGGTTGGAAACTTGTAACAGCAAATGTGAATGGTTGTGGCTTGTGACACATATGAGCTCATACCTCTGTAAGCTGAGGTGAATGTAGGAGGTACGTATGATTTGTATATGCCTACGGTGCTCTGTTTAGCTAGGTACAGTTTTCTACATTTATCTAGTTTCTTGAGGACAAAATCAAGCATAAACAAATACAAAATTTGTGTTATGTCCAAATTGTTCCCAATATGTCAATTGTGTTGTAACAAATTCAAATTTCAAAGTTAGTGTAAAGCAGAACTGATAAGTTGGTATAACTTTCATGGAGAATAATTTGGAAAAAATATACAAAATTTTAAATGTACATGCCCTTTTAAAAATCTACAAACTCTAGTTATCCTTAAGATAAATAAGTACTTATGCAAAATGATATATTTACAAGGATATTCATTGCAGCAGTTTTTTTTTTTGTAATAGAAAAGATCATAAGCATCCTAAATGTCTATTCATAGATCAGTGGTAAAATAAGTTCTAGTTCATGCATTCTGAGAATTACCATGCTGCTATTAAAGAAAACCACTTACACAAACTGATATGTAATGTTCTTCAAGATATGTTAAAAAAAAAAGAAGTAGGGTTTAGAATAGTATGTATAACATGCTATCACTGGCACAAAAATATAATATATCATTGCGTATCTCTATGAACAGATTAACACTGAGGCATATGCTAGTATCTTGATATACCAGACTTTGAGTTCCTTGAGGACAAGAACTATGTCTTATTTATCACTCTCTCTTCAACAGGTAGCATAGTGCCTAGCTCATATTAGGTGTATGATAAGGATATATTGAATGGGATAAATGAATGTGTCTTAACATTCATGTCTCAGAAAATTTGATAAACACAATTCTAAATGTAAAATTGAAGATTATTCTAAGGTATCGTTTGTGTTACTATTTTTTTTTTAAAGCAATGACTTTTGTTCTTATGCTTAGAACATTACTGCATTTTCAGATTTTGATTTAAATATATCTTTTGAGGTCATGCCACTGGGACATATCCATAGCAGAAAACAACTAATGAAGAGCCATCGGAGAAAGGGCTAACAGGACAAAGAGCAGAGTTTTCTTTAGGAGGCATTATTTAAGTTCTGTGTTTCTCCAAAGGGCAAAAATAGGACTAATGGATGTAGAAGATACGGGGAGACAGATTTCAGCTTAGTATAAGAGCATAGCAATAGTTATTAACAATTTAAAGAGCAGTGTCTTAAAGACTTTTGGTGGCAGTTAATGCAGAGATTGCTATCCGGATTAATGGAAGGAGGAAGCATGGTGAAATGGAAAGATAAGTAGTCATTTTTAAGAATCAGGGAGATCTGGCTGGGTGCAGTGGCTCATGCCTATAATCCCAGCACCTTGGGAGGCCGAGGCGGGCGGATCATGAGGTCAGGGGTTCAAGACCAGTCTGATAAACATGGTGAAATCCCGTCTCTACTAAAAATACAAAAATTAGCTGGTGTGGTGGCACACGCCTGTAATCCCAGCTAATCAGGAGGCGGAGGCAGGAGAATCTCTTGAACCCGGGAGGCGGAGGTTGCAGTGAGCTGAGATTGTGACATTGTACTCCAGCCTGGGCAACAGTGAGACTCCGTCTCAAAAAAAATAAATAAATAAAAGAATCAGGCAGATTAGGTTTGAGTGCTGTGTCACTTAGGGACAATTGTGACCTTGAGCAAGAACCATAACTTTTTAAATTTCCTTAACTATGAAATGGGGATAATTAAATGTATCTCATGGGATTGCTATGAGGATTGAGAAAAAGTAAAGTACCCTACTTCATGTTATGTTAAGCCCTCAATAAATGGTGATAATTGCCATTGAAATAGGGATACTTTTTTAGGTAGAAGATATATAGTGTTTGGCTTTTTTTTTTTTTGAGCCTCGCTCTGTCACCCAGGCTGGAGTGCAGTGGCAGGATCTCAGCTCACTGCAAGCTCCGCCTCCCGGGTTTACGCCATTCTCCTGCCTCAGCCTCCCGAGTAGCTGGGACTACAGGCGCCCGCCACCTCGCCCGGCTAGTTTTTTGTACTTTTAGTAGAGACAGGGTTTCACCGTGTTAGCCAGGATGGTCTCGATCTCCTGACCTCGTGATCCGCCCGTCTCGGCTTCCCAAAATACTGGGATTACAGGCTTGAGCCACCGCTCCCGGCAGTATTTGATTTCTAAGGTCCTTTTCAACCTGATATTTCCTAAGTTTTATTTTACCTGTTTTAAGTAAGAAACATTTATACATCTGTGTTTCAATTGTATTATACCAAAAATGTAATTTTGAATTGTGAGAAATTGTTTATTAAATGCCTGTATAATATACCAATCATGCTTAATGTATGAAGTTTTAATTATTAAAAGATGATTTGCATTTAATTATCTAAGGTCAACTACTACAGTAGAACAACCATGGTTCTTTCAGTAAAACAGAAATTCACTATGCATTTCAATGAGGGACTATAACATAGAGAATTGGTTACATAGGTGTCAGAGGATTGAATGAGCAAAAATGAGAGCTCTGAGGTAACTGAGTGATAATAACTGCTGACAGCAGCTAACACTGTTATTATCTGGAACTGGAGAAGTAAAGAGGAACAGGGGACCTGCAGACTGGGACTCAGAGACCTGAGGAGATGGTGCTACCTGGTGGCTGTTGCTACCTGTAAATAATTAGAATGAAACTTGAACCTGGAACCCAACAGTTGTTGCCAAGGGCAAAGCGTTTTTGCTTATAGGACACCGACAGGAATATCAGGTAAACAGGGAACACATTTGTCATGCTTTCTAGTCTCCCTCTAGTGTTCCTTATTGGCAGAACCTAGCAGGAAGCCAGATGGCAAATGGGAAATGTAGTTTTCAGATCCTCAGACCTGGGATCACAAAGCAGAGTATAAAAAGGCAAATTTGGAATTAAGACACAATAGCTTGACAAATGCACAGAGACATCTGTGTAGAATATCTCTTGTATTTTAACACCAAATTTGTATATTTTTCATATAGAAAATTTGCATTTTAAAATCTGTTTTTGTCTGGAAGGAATTTGCCTGTACATTACTTTCCATCAATAATTTAAGATGTGTTCTTTTCAGAAAGGATGACTGAGTTCACTAAGAATTCCACATAATTTGCTTTTCTCCCCACAACCCTCAACTCTTGCTGAAAATTTGATATAAACCTTCATGAGTCTCTGGGAAACCTTTTCCTTCTTTATTGTATGTGATTCTTACAGGAATTAAGACTTGCAGAATGTAACATGAATTAAAAATTAATTTTGAAATATTGGCAGTCATACGTTTATTGTTAAATTGCTAGTGTGGCTTCAGTTTCTTGCAGTTAAAGCAGGGTGGACTTGTAGAGATAATGCTGTTTCTATGATTTAAAAGATACTGTGTTAAAAAAAGATATGTTCTTATTCTCCTTTGCTAAAGTGAGCCAATAGATTGCACTTGTATTTTGATTAAAATAGTTGGGTATTTTGCAAATTATTTTTTTAAAAGATACTGGTATTCACAGCAAGTATACAGATACAACTAAGACATCCCCACAGCACTGTTACAACTAGATATGTTCATTCAATTTTTGGTAGTTATACAGTTCCCACTGAAGTCACCAATGTTTATTGTCCCCTGCCTTCACTGAGATACGTTCATGGGTTCTAATGAGAAATATTTGTAATTGTTCTAAGAGCATGCTTTAGCATGCAACCTTGGTAAAAATATGGTAGGATCATACTTTTAAAACATCTTTTCTTTTGCCTGAGTGCAGGCATTAGGTGAATTATGTCACACACAGCACTGTAGTGATTTACAGAAGTTAAATAAATGTTCGTAAGTAATCTTAATACCTTTAAAATATTTTGGGAGGTAAGATTTTACATTATTAAAATATTCTGAGCATTTTATAAAATTATTCAACATTTATACTTTGGTTATAGTTTTTGTTAAATAGGAAATAACTAATTATATAAAAAACAGAGGATATATTGGCAAAGTTTCTTTATAGCAGTTCTTTTTGATGTTTCCTTTCATCTTATTAGTTACAAGGTTTAAATTCTATGCCCTAACTTCAGTGGCGTTTCACAGGTAGAGTTTTTGCTGCTATTTTCCAACTTTAGATGTGTGAAGTCTATACTATAGCCTGTGGATGAATGGCAACATAAAACTAGGGTCTTCAATTACCAGCTTAAAAAAAGAAGATGTTAAATATAAATATCAGAAAACTTGATTATAAGCACTATTGATAGGAAGAAAAAAAACTCGATTAAAATATCTTGAATATTAAGGGGACCCATTCATTAAGATAATGATTTTAATAGTGAAATTTAAAGTCAACTTGTTTTCCTAATTTATGTTAATCATAATGAACCCTCCATAACAATGCAATACATGTTGGTAATAGTCTGAAGCAGACTGATATATGTATAGAAACAATTTCTTCATATTTTTAACTACCTGTAAATATGAGTAAGATAACAGTAGTTGAGAGTAGTACAGATTTTTGGTTTTGAAATACCATTAGAATAGCAGTGTCACTTTTAAGCACTGTGCAACTTCCTGTGTTATTCCCTTCTTTGTCCAACTGTTACTTTTTCTTGTGAGAGGCTTCCACACCCTATTTGGTATCTCCTTTCTTTTTATCAAATAAGGATAATTGCATAATGAAACTACTGTGATTTCATGCCCTTATTCACTGTCTTTGAGTTTCATAAGATAAGCACTATAATTAAAGTCATTTTGCCAACAATTAGTGGGAAGGAAGTGTACAGTGGACAACATGTTTTAAAATCATAGAAAGGAGGAATGCCTGATTTTAGAAGTCTGCATGAGAACTTATAGCATGTAGAGCTCAAATTATTCTTCCTCAACTAGCAGCAGATCAAAATAGGTGGTGATATAGGTTGAAAAAGCTTATTTAACATTATCACATAATTTTATACTGGGAAAATGAAAATTAAAAAGATGGTGTTTTATAATACAGTCCACATGAGTAGGGTTTGATAACTGGTGGGGGTGAGTAGTTACAGATTCTCAACTGATAAGGGTGGCAATAAAAGACTTTTATATTTATCAGAATGGGACATAGATGTTTTTTCTTTCTTTGAGACAGGGTCTCACTCTATCACCCAGACTGGAATGCAGTGGCACAATCTTGGCTTACTGCCAACCTCTGCCTCCTAGTTCAAGAGATTCTTGTGCCTCAGCCTCCCAAGTAGCTGAGACAACAGGAATGGGCCACCACACCTGGCTGATTTTTGTATTTTTTAATAGAGATGAGGTTTCATCATATTGGCCAGGCTGGTCTTGAGCTCCTGACCTCAAGTGATCTGCCCGCCTCGGCCTCCCAAAGTGCTGGGATTACAGGCATGAACCACCACGCCTGGCTGGGACATAGATTCTTAAAATGTTAAGGAATGCTGCCTTAGATTGTATCTGAATATCTTCTGGTATTGTTGCCTCCTTTCCCTGTCTCCCAGGTCTGTCATAAGATTTATTTTAAAGGTTAAACCAAGTTCTAGCCTAACAATAGAGGGTAACTACTTTAAGTAGACAATTTCACATACACTACTAGACAAGTGATTTTCATGTCAGGAGAACTCCAAATTGAGACTCTCATCTGAGGTACATCTGGGCCACAATTTCTAAACTGTGTGCCAAGAATCCTCACAAAGGATCCTCACAAGAATCCTCAAATCCTCACAAAGGTGACTCAAGCCCAGCTCAGAGCGAGAAGCCTGCTGGTCTTCCAATTACCCTTCAAATAATTTTTGTTTTTTACTTAGTTTTCAAAGACTTTACTGGGAGAAGAAAATAGTTTTACTGTCTTAAAAAAATAAATTGGGTACCCATTGAAGAGTATCCCAACGAATAGCACCATTTTCTTTCTTGTGGCTGGCATAGCCAATTGAGGACATTCTGTTTTTTTAAAGAGCTTTTCTCAGGGTCTTTCCACATGAGACTGATAACGTTGTTTCATTTATGACGCTGTTTACGACGCTGTGAATAAACTGTAGAAAATTAGAAAGTCAGATTAAAACCTTAATTTTGGATATTTTAACAGTGGGTATATACCATATGTTGGATACATGTATACATACATGTTTTTGCAAACTCTAAATTTTGGGAGAATAGTAACATATTCCTAAAGGAATTTCTAAAGAGCAGGTACTGTATAGTTGAAAAGAATTATAGGAAATGACTAGTGTAAAACCAGAAAAGCTGATATTTTTGAAACTTACTGCCACTGTTCTGTTATTATATTTGTACTAAAAATAAGTTTCTTCTAAAAGTATAGTTTCTGATTTTGTTTTGTTTTAATCTCTACTGAAATCAGAGCCTACTTTATACAAAGGTAGTGAAACAAAATTTGCCATAGTGTTCTATTCCTGGTTGAAATAACCAGATGTACTTAGTTTAGACGTGAGGAACAAACTTTCCCAAGTGTTATCTTTTATCTTAATATTTTAATAAATAATTATATAAATATTAGCAAATCAAATTCAGCAGTGTTTTAAAATAATAAATCTGGACCAAGTAGCATTTATCCCTGGAATGCAGGGATGGTTTAGTGTTAGGAATTATACCTAATATAATTTAGTGGATTAGCAGACTAAAGAAAATATTATGTGAGTCATAAACCATGTATGGGCACTTCTGCCACATAGCTGCAATGTTTTAACAGTCAAATAAAAATAACCACCTTCTTTTAATAGTGTCATGTGAATTATTGTTTTTTTGTGTTAGAATTTCTGCAGATGGTTTCTGTTACTATTGTACTGTTATTCTAAACATTTGTTTGATTTTAAGTCCTTATATCTTTTCTTAATGTCATTCAGTAGGGCGTCAATAGTAATTCTGAAAAACATGGTCCCAGAAATCTGTAACTTTGGGCGAAAAGTTACTTATGGTAAACTGTAGTGAAGAAAGCCAAGCAAATTGATGTTGAATGAGAGACAAAATTGTACAAAATATTAGTGATAAAGCTGAGAAAAGGCAACAGTAAAACAAAAATGTTGCAGCGATTGTAGATTTATGTGCTCTCACACCATGTCATACAGTTTCTTTCTTCTTCCTATGGGAAAATTAATACTCAATACTGAGTTTTGACTTATGTGAAATCTACAGGAATAAATACTTTTCATAAACAAACAAAAAGGTACCTAATTCAGCTAGAGCAGGTCAGGAAGATAATGGTAGGGAAAATGACTAGAAAAATTTATACAGATGAGGAAGCCAAAGCTTCAGAAGGTGAATAAACATATTCAAGGACACTTACAAATGGATAAAGTCAAAGTTTAAGTGTGTTGGTCTTAGGAGTAGAATTGAGTATGACTCTATAGTATGCTCACTACTTATTTTGGTTGCTTGCCCGGAAGAAAGATATTTCAGTAAAAATGAAAACAAATTTGTATACAGTTTTCGTTTCAGATGCAGAAGAAGCAAAACATGCTAGCACTTACAAATATTAATTTCAACTTGCTCTCATCTATGTTTTTGCCAGTTTGTAGGACTTGCTAAAAAAATTAGCCCTGGGGTCCTTAGTTAACCAACACATTCTTGTTACTGACCAGGATGTGCTGGTTGACTGTTTTACCATGTGCATTAAATTAGGAGAAAAATATATAAAAGTTCATTTGGCTTTTATGTGCACAGAATCTTTTCAAATTGTAAAAATAAAATTACCTCTCCATTGGAGGATATCTTGGGCCAGGAGTTCAAGGCCAGCCTGGGCAACGTAGGAGACCCTATCTCTACAAAAAATGTAAAAATTGGTCGGATATGGTGGTGTGTGCCTGTAGTCCTAGATACTTGGGAGGCTGAAGCAGGAGGATCCCTTGAGCCCAAGAGTTCAAGGTTACCGTGAGATACGATCATGCCTCTGCACTCAAACCTGGGTAATAAAGTGAGACCCCGTCTCATTCATTCATACACACACACACATGCGCATGCACACACACACACACACAGACACACACACACATGTGCCTTTCCACTTGACATAAAAATAATCAAGTTAATTCAGTATTTTGAAGAAATTTGAGTATTTAGTAATATTTCTTTCTGGATTTTTTCTAAGTAACAAATTTATTTGTATATTGAGATGTGATTAATCCTTCAATTAATCTAGGTTTAGCCAAGTAGCTTTCTTTCTACTTTGTCTCTTATTCTAAGAAAGAAAAAATTTCACAGACAAATATTTCGGTTCTTCCAGTGTCCTGACTACAGAGTGGGACTGTAAGAATTTTAGCTAATCTTATGTATGGGGTATAATGTAAAGCAAAACTATATTGAGAGTCAGTTGTTTTATTCTCAGGTTCTATAAACTGAGACTAAGTTGTTTGGTTCTTTAAGACTCAGTATTTGTATTGTGTTTCGTTTTGAGATGGAGTCTTTCTCTGACACCCAGGCTGGAGTACAGTGGCCTGATCTTGGCTCACGGAAGCCTTGATCTCCTGGGGTTAAGCAGTCCTCTCACCTCAGCTTCCTGAGTAGCTGGGACCATAGACTTGTGCCCCCCAACCCAGCTAATTTTTGTATTTTTTTTGTGGTGACAGGGTTTTGCCATGTTGTCCAGGTTGGTCTTGAGCTCCTGGCCTTAAGCAATCTACCCGCCTCAGCCTCCCAAAGTGCTGGGATTTCAGGCATGTGCTACGGCACCTGGCTAAGTCTCAGTGTTCTTATCTCCAAAATGGGATAGGCCTATATCTGTGGAAATACTGCTGCCTCAGCCCTATTCCAGACCAACTAAATCAGAGTATCAGAGTCTCTAGAGACAAAACTCAGATATACATGTTTTCTAAAGTTTTCTGGGTGATTCTCATGTTGGGAGTCATCGTTGAGAACCACTAAACTAGATTATTCATAAGACTCATTCTACTCAGAGTGTGGTCCACAGACTGGCTGCCCATATACCAACAGTTTATTGCCAGTCCTCAGGTACACGTGCAGCTAACTTGTGCCAAAATGTAAATCAGCTAAAGCACTAGTGTACTATTTAGTTTGGTTGGCATTCTTATTTTGGTAGCAAGACTATTGATTAAGGAAATAGTAAATTTAACTTACACTTTGGTACAAGCTCCTTATTTGGTCTCAGACCAGCAGTTGAAGTAGCACTTCTTTGAGTTCTTTCCTAGTTCTTAAATTCTGTGACTAAATATGTAATATATGGTTGTTTAAAACTTGCTGATCTAGAGTGTTGTTGCAATACTACTGAACATTATAATAAACAGAAGATTTTATTTAGATAATGGAAATGGAAGAATTTGGAAGGTTAAAAATGTTGCTCACAATTTTTTAAAGAAAAAATGAAAGCCCTTCAAATTTTCTCAGTTGAGAAACTGTTACAGTGTTTAGTATGTGTATGAAGCTTTCCCTTTTAAAAGACAATAAAAAATAGTTTTGAATCAAAGAGTAATAAGGTTAGTAATCTCTATAAAATTAAAGAGCCAGGTATGCCCATTGTTTTAAGCTAAATAATGGTTCCTTAAATATGTCCACATCTTAATCCCCAGAACCTGTGAATATGGCACTTTATATGGCAAAAAGGACTTTGTAGGTGTGATTAAATTAAGGATCTTGAGATGGGGAGATTATCCTGGATTATCTAGGTAGTCTCAATGTAATTTCAAGTGTCCTTATAAGAGGGAAGCAAGAGAATCAGAGTCCTAAAAAAGAAATGTAATGACAGAATCAGGAGTCTTAGTCAGTGAGAGACAGATTTTAAGATGCTGTGCAGCTGGAGGACAGAGGCTCAGGCCATGAGCCAAGGAATGGAGGTGGCCCCCAGGAGCTAGAAAAGGATTCTAGGGAATAGATTTTCTCCTAGACCCTCCAGAAGGAACATAACCTAGCTGACACCTTGATTTTAGGACTTCTGACCTTTAGAACTCTTAAGATAATAAATTTGTTTTCCCATGAGCTAGTCATTTTGTGGTCATTTGTTACAGCAGCAGTAGGAACTAATTAAACTATGAACAACTTTTAACCTATTGGTATTATAAGCAGTACTTCTAATTATTCTTTTAAATATATCTTTCTTTGAAAAACTTATTCTTCTTTAGGATTCAGACTTTTCATGTACTCAGGAAGAATAAATGAGTCCTGTTCTAAGTTACTTTTTTCTCTTGGAGATATCACATAGTTGAGTTCATGGCCTAGAAGATTTTCTGATGTTTGTACATGCCCATGAGAGAATGTATTATCATAATAATTTAGTATGCAGCCTCTTGACTTGATTTTTCACGTATAGTGTAGATCATAATATTTATCAATTTCTTATGCATCTACTATGTATCCAGCATTGATACAGACATCTTCTGTACATAATACATTCCACAATAACCTTGCAAGTTTGATATTATTTTTCTTTTTATAAGAAAGGATTCTAAGTGTGACCCATTAGTTTGAAATAAATTAGTATTTGTTGTGTAAATCTTTACCTCCCAGTACCGTTGTTTAACAATTACAACAGCTTGTTCAGGGAAGAGGAAAGACCTTTTTTTTTTTTTTTTTTTTTTTTTTTTTTGAATTATTACTGTAAGTTCTGGGATACATGTGCAGAACGTGCAGGTTTGTTACATAGGTATACATATGCCATGGTGGTTTGCTGCATCCATCAACCCGTCATCTACAACAGGTGTTTCTCTTAATGCTATCCCTCCCCTAGTCTTCCACCCCCTGACAGGCCACTGTGTGTGATGTTTCCCTCCCTGTGTCCATGTGTTCTCATTATTCAACTTCCACTTATGAGTGAGAACATTGGTTTTCTGTTCCTATGTTAGTTTGCTGAGAATGATGGTTTCCAGCTTCATCCATGTCCCTGCAAAGGACCTGAATTCATCCTGTTTTATGGCCACACCATGTATATATGTGCCACACTTTCTTTATCCAGTCTATCATTGATGGGCATTTGGGTTGGTTCCAAGTCTTTGCTGTTGTGAGCAGTGCTGCAGTAAACATACATGTACATGTGTCTTTATAGCAACATGATTTATAATTCATCGGTTATGTACCCAGTAATGGGATTGCTGGGTCAAATGGTATTTCTGGGTCTAGATCCTTGCGGAATCGCCACATTGGGAGACCAATACTTTTAAGCACTGTTAATTTAATTGGGAAGATAAGAAATACTATTCACACTGAAATCTGCGATGGGCTTTGACGGATGATTTTGAAGATGGGCTTTGAAGATTTTTTGACAGCAATTGGAGGGAGGATATTCCAAGTGAAANTTTTTTTTTTTTTTTTTTTTTTTTTTTTGAATTATTACTGTAAGTTCTGGGATACATGTGCAGAACGTGCAGGTTTGTTACATAGGTATACATATGCCATGGTGGTTTGCTGCATCCATCAACCCGTCATCTACAACAGGTGTTTCTCTTAATGCTATCCCTCCCCTAGTCTTCCACCCCCTGACAGGCCACTGTGTGTGATGTTTCCCTCCCTGTGTCCATGTGTTCTCATTATTCAACTTCCACTTATGAGTGAGAACATTGGTTTTCTGTTCCTATGTTAGTTTGCTGAGAATGATGGTTTCCAGCTTCATCCATGTCCCTGCAAAGGACCTGAATTCATCCTGTTTTATGGCCACACCATGTATATATGTGCCACACTTTCTTTATCCAGTCTATCATTGATGGGCATTTGGGTTGGTTCCAAGTCTTTGCTGTTGTGAGCAGTGCTGCAGTAAACATACATGTACATGTGTCTTTATAGCAACATGATTTATAATTCATCGGTTATGTACCCAGTAATGGGATTGCTGGGTCAAATGGTATTTCTGGGTCTAGATCCTTGCGGAATCGCCACATTGGGAGACCAATACTTTTAAGCACTGTTAATTTAATTGGGAAGATAAGAAATACTATTCACACTGAAATCTGCGATGGGCTTTGACGGATGATTTTGAAGATGGGCTTTGAAGATTTTTTGACAGCAATTGGAGGGAGGATATTCCAAGTGAAATGAATGCTGAGCAAAGACTCAAAGGTGAGAAAACATGGACTAGGTTATAGGGATGTAACAGTTTGGCTAGAATATTTATGTAGGGAAAAAATAAAAGATAATGCTGGAATGACGTGAAAAGTTGTTTAGATATTTCCAATTTTGAAGAATTTTATTTTTAATTCAGTTGATGTACTAATTGTAAAATTACCTTAACCAAACTGATATCAAGATGACAATGTCAAGATTGCATGTTCTTTGAAGACAGTTTTAATTTGCTGAATGAATGAATGAATGCTGACCCACACATTTTCAAGGAAAACATTGGTATGTTCAATACATGTATTTTAAAACTGAGGGAAGTATGTCCTTTCTGAGAGATTGTCATCAAAATGGATAAGTGAAAGGTTTTGATGCTTAAAAGGATAAGCTTCAAATATCTGGAACATTCACTTGTATATATCACTTTATTTCCCAATAATATTTGTTAAATTAAACCTTAGATAATAAAGTGCTAGAGTTCTTTTTCCTGTTCTAATGAAGTGAATACTATAAATCAATTCATTTGTTTTGCTAATTTATCACATTCATGGGTGCTGACATTTTTTTAATCTGCTCCCAACTTTTGCTTTATTGTCATTGAAATATGCGTTTCTTCTGGTGGTGAAAGTGGTATGTGAGTGTTTAATATGTAATTCTATAATATTGTGAATTCTGCATAAAACATCTCCCTGTGATGTGAAACAGCCATTGAAGTTTGGTGAGTTTATAAGTTGGATAACTATTATAATTACTCAGTGTATCTTGCTGTTGAAAAGCACAAGTTAAAATGTTTTCATTTCATTTATTCTACATGGTTGTAGTTATAAAATTATGTGGTCCAATAAATCTGTACAATAAATGGCCTTTTAATATTTTTTTTAATTTTTAGAAATTAAAAGATTACAGAAAAGTCCAAAGGTTATTCTGTCAGAATTATCAAACATTAATATTTTTGCATATTTAGCTATCCTTCTAAAATTATATCAATATGTCTTTAAAATAGAATCTTTCAAATAAAGTTGACTTTTTTTTTTTTTACTGCTATCTCCAATTCTGATCCTCTGTCTTATATAAAGTAACGTATTATAAATAGGGTATGTATGTTCCTAGTACTTTTTTGGTATTTTTACTCATATTTGTGTAACCATACATTTTTAAATTTTTTATTTGCAGAGATGGTTATAGTGAATGTGTTCTACAACTTGCATTTTTTCACTCAATAATTCTGATATCTAGCCATCTTGATACTTCCAGACCTAGTTCATTCTTTTAACTGCTATGTAGCATATATCTATAATATCTCTTACAGATTTTAGATTGTTTGCAGTTGTGAGCAGTTCATCTGTCAACATTTTTCTTCATATTTTCTTATATACACAAGCAAATGTTTTTCTAGTAGGTGCCTAGAAATAAAATTGCATGGCATGTGACAGTGAAAATCTTTATATTGTTAATAATTAATATCCTTTAACCAACAGTTTTTTAGTCATAAATGACTGTAGACTCTTTCTTAATGTTACAGTTTTTAAAACTTGTCAAATTTGATTTAGTTAGGTCACAACCATCTGTTTGATCAAGGTGGATTTGGTCTGTTCTGTGACAATATGCTGTGTTCTTAACAATCAGCAGTTATCTCATAATCTTATAACTACTGAGGAAAGTAGTGAAATAAATGGATGGATGCACAGATGGGCAAAGTCTATCACTACCACTGAAATAAATATTTTAAGTACATGACATATTTAACTGTGTCCATACATTTTATTTTGAGTTTGGGGATGCCATCCTAGAAACTGAATATACATGTAAATAATTAGACTGTTGAATATTATTCCAGCAAGTACATTTAGGGTACTGTCATAAAACATTTTCAAAATTAAATGTCAAATGGAAATTCAAATTCGATAAAATTAAGGATTATAAAACTCTACAGCTAAGCGTGTTGTACGTAACAGAAGTTATTCTGGAAAGTCCTGCAAAATTAGAATTTGCATCCATATTGTGAATTACTGTACTCCTTTAAGGAAGGTATTTATGTTTTGATGTAGAAAGATCTTGAAGATCTATTTAAGTTACATTAAGGCAAGACAAAGCAAAGTACATATTGTCCTGATATTTGTCTAAAAGTGAGATATTTGCTTTAACTTATATATACGTGAAGTGATCTCTGAACCAAAAACTAATAATAGTGATTATGTGTTGTGAAGGTTGGGAATTGGGCAGATAGATACAGAACAAGAGAGAAACTAAAAAAAGAATGGATTCTGACAGAAATTTTTTACATACCTTTTTAAAAATACCTTTTCACATTTGAAGCCTTGAGTATATTGCCTTTTTTAAAAAAAAAGCAATCTATAATTTTAATATAATTTCTATTGTATATAATTGAAAACTATTTTTAAATTTTCCATGTATATGGAAAATATAAATTAGTGAAAACAATCATGAGCCAGATGACAACTTTGGCTGAACCCCGTACTGATATGGAAGGTAATAATGATACGTGGGTTAGTAATAAAGCACCTCTCCTTTGGTAACTGTACGGGTTCGTTTTCAAAATGGCAATTCATGACTTTCCACAGCCTCTTCCTGTGGTGGATTTCTGGCCAGTTGGATGACAGAAATACAGGGCTTGTATTTCTGTTAAAGTATCTTGGCAATTCTGGAAAGAGATCACCTAAACCACCAGCCTATGCTACCTCAGCAATATTACCAATAACCAATTGTTCACTAAGAACTGGTAAGGGTGGAGTGTGGACCATAGGTATCATTGCTATTTTGGACTGTTAGTTTGCTTCCTGGTGTGCCTCTGCTTATATTTTCTTCCTCTCGGGTTCATTGGGATCCTCAGCTCTTGAGTTCTGTCCTGGTGCGTTCCAGCCTCACTGCAAAAGAATAGGAATGAGCATCTAACACATCCATCTCTGAATGCAGAAGAGATTGAAGTATAATAACCTTATTCATTATTATTACTTTCTTAATGAATTTCTGGATTTTTATTATCTGTCTTTAAATATCCAGGACAGCTGTCATCCATTTTTCCTTGTATCAGTTCAATAATCGTTTCAGTGAATATCAGAGAGAACTGGGTGACATACTGATTTTACCACTTACTGGCTCTGTGGCACTGGCTATGGTTTTATCCTCACAGAGCTTCAGTTGCTTCATCTTTAAAGTTTGACCAGTGGTAACTAATTAAACAGGTAGGTAGAAGATGCCATATATAAACTTTCTAGACTAGGTGCCAAAGCATAGGAGTCGCTCAAGAGATGGTAGCTGAAAAAGGAAGTTTCTTACAGTTCTTGACAGTGTATGGAGTGACAGTATTCAGTGCAAGTAGTGTCTATATTTGTGTAGTCTAATTAGTGGCTTTTTAAAATCCCATTGTAGGCTTTAAAAAAATCTGGGGATTGAATTTTGTTCTTCTTACTATATTAGAAAAGAAGGTTAAGAAGGAACAAAAGTAGTTTCCTTTTAATAGATCCATTAATGGAAAGCAAGCAGATTTCTTTGGAGTGAAAAATAATGGAAAGTTCATAGGCAAATGCTTGAAAGGCATTTTCCCCCATAGAGGTCAGTTTAGAGATTTTAAGAAATAAGAGTCTCATGTTTGGGGAAAATTAGAAATAATACCTCCTTATTCTGATATAATTGAGCAAGAATTGAGGACTGAATTTCCATCTCTGTCTCCCTCTCCCCCATCCCTGAACAGAGAGATTTTTGCCTTTCAAGGTCTCAATTTGAGGATTTTTGCTTGATATAAGACCTGTATTCCCATTCCATTCCTGTGAGATTTTTAGAAGTATCCATTTTCCTTCTAATATGCCTATTCTGCCCATCTTGGAAGTATCTGTATCTCTAAATGATGTCTGTATTCACCAGTCTGAAGACTCTTCTGACTGGGTTTTGCAGGGGACTTGTGGTGCATGGGGCATAGGGCATTTTCTCAGCCAAGGTGCTTTGCAGGCTAGGCATAACTTATCCAGGTGAGGCAGGTACTAGAAGGAAGTGAGAAGAATTATGTTCTGTGGCCCTTTCAGTACCTCAAGAATACCCTGGTAGATCCAAGCCTTCTGCTCTTAGAATGTTAGCAGTAGTAGAACATGATTTCTGTCATTAGGCACATAGGCAAGAGTTAAGTCAAAAGTCCAGAATATTAACCTTAAAAAGGAAGACTTCGTAGCACAGAGTATCTGTGTATCTCATGGGGAAAAAAAGCCAGTAGGCATGTTCTGTGACACCTCAAAAAACTGTAAAAGATGGAGAGTAGTACAATTTCTCAAAAAGTATAAATTTAAAAAAGAAGTAGTAAATTGAATTTTAAAAATTAAATGTAAAATATTATGAACCTTCCCCCGCCTTTAACAAAATTTTAAGTGTATAGGACATTATTGTTAACACAACGTTAAGCACAGTGTTGTACAGCAGACCTCTAGAACTTTATCTTCCATAACTGACACATTATACACATTAACGGCAACTGCTTCCCCACCTCGGTTCCTGGCAACCATCATTCTACTTTCTGCATCTAGAGGTTGACTACTTTAGACACTTCATCAATGGAGGCATGCAGTATTTGTCCTTCTGTGACTGGCTTATTTCACTTAGCATGATTTCTCAAGGTTCATCTGTGTTGTTGCATACGATGGGATTTCATTCTTTTAATAGGCTGAATAATAATTTACTGTGTGTATATCACACAGTAAATCCATTTTATCCATTCATCTGTTGATGGACAGTAAAGTTTCTACATATTGGCTGTTGTGTACAATGCTTCAGTGTACATATGGGAGTGCCACTGTCTCTTCAAGATTCTGGCTTCAGTTCTTTTAAAAAATTCAACACAAAACTACCATATCTCAGAAGTGGGATTTGTAGATCATATGTTAGTTCTGTGTTTAACTTCTTTTAAAAAGCATTTACCTTATTATTGTTTGGATATGCATTTCCCTGATGATTAGGGATGTCCAGCATCTTCCTATACCTGTTAGTCGTTTGTGTGTCTTCTTTGGAGAAGTGTCAATTCAAATCCTTTGTCCATTTTTAAATTTGAGATATTTGAAGTTTTTTGCTATTGAGTTATAGGAGTTTCTTATATGTTACAACTATTAATCCCTTATCAGATATGTGGTTAGCAAATATATTCTCCCATCTTGTAGGCTGCCATTTCATTGTTTCCTTTGCTCTGCAGAAACTTTTTAGTTTGATACAGTCATGCTCCATGTTTGTTTTTTCTTCTTTTGCCTGTGCTTTTGATGTCGTAGCCAACAAACCGTTGCCAAGACCCATGTAATAAAAATTTGCCCCTATGTTCTAGGAGTTTTACAGTTCTAGGTCCTTTGTTTCAGTCCTTAATCCATTTTTAGTTGATATTGCTTTTAAGGAAGCCATTATTTTAAAATGAAAAACTCATCTCCTTTCTATGTTAACCTCTTGATATTTTTTGGATGGATATACCTTCACTGTGGTAATTAGAGAGAGGAAGTACTCTTTTGCAATGCCTGCCAGACATAACTAAACATAAAGGCCCTTTTCTTTCAGAACAAATTGACTTCCTGATGAAAAGATCCTACATTATTTAGTGTTTCCAGAATATCAAGATGATACAATATCATTGGAAATTATACATTTCCACAGTCATCATTGGATAGATTATAATTGGCAATATTTTGTAATTCTGTATATCTGGGAATATGTTAACTGAAACACTTTGTAAAAAGTATATGATTCATAGGAATTTAGTTTTCCGACTTCTTGTCTATTTATTTATTTATTTATTTATTTATTTTTATTTTTATTTTTTTTTGAGACGGAGTCTCGCTCTTTCGCCCAGGCTGGAGTGCAGTGGCCGGATCTCAGCTCACTGCAAGCTCCGCCTCCCGGGTTTACGCCATTCTCCTGCCTCAGCCTCCCGAGTAGCTGGGACTACAGGCGCCCGCCACCTCGCCCGGCTAGTTTTCTGTATTTTTTTTAATAGAGACAGGGTTTCACCGTGTTAGCCAGGATGGTCTCGATCTCCTGACCTCGTGATCCGCCCGTCTCGGCCTCCCAAAGTGCTGGGATTACAGGCTTGAGTCACCGCGCCCGGCCTGACTTCTTGTTTACAAGCTTCACACCACATGAAAAAGTTAAATAACTACATGCTTCCTAAACGCATGTCTGAAACCTTGCCCTCTCTAATCATGGTGGCCGTTTAAAGTGAAGCTGAAGAGGAGCCATGCTATTATTCTTCCTTTCCCTCGGCCCTTCCAAGATTAGATTTTCTCAGAGAAATAACGGACACATCCGGTATAGGGGACCCTTATAACAAATCTTTCTATATAGAGAACAGTTTTATTAATTGTGCCTTCTAATTCAAAATATACTACAAAGTTAAATAAGTGTGATTAGAGAGACTCTTTGTGATAATTCTAAGTACTATTTGGTTGGGAGATGGGCTGATGGAAAGGAGAAATAATCTAGATTTATTTCATCAGAATTAGTCCTACATTGATGATTCTAGGTAAAAAAATAAATTATGTAAGTTTAAGAACTATTAAACTTTTAAGATTAATAATGTAGAATACAGGGTCATTTTGTAGGTGATGCTAAATTAAGCCTTTAGATTGAATCATTTTGTGAGACCAAATAATCAGTTTAAAGTACCTTATGCTTTAGCTGATTTAACAATCAACAAAACATTTTATTCTAAATTTATTGTAAAGCAAGACAATAATTGGATTTTTTATCCCCAAGAATCAACTGATAGAGGTATCTTGTTTACTATAGTCATGTAGTCAGAAGTGAAAAGTAACTGAAGACTTGATTGTTACAGTCCTGTCTTATATTCTATGTATGTCTGCGCCCTACCTTAAGTGTGGTCGTTTGGAACTGAAATAACATCTTTCTTGTTGAAAAATGTGGATGTATATGTCTTATCTGCATTAATAATGCTTCTGAAATATGACTTTACTAAATATATCAAGTCTTTCCATATATCAGCTGTAGTATTTATCAATAAATATATACAGGAAGCCATGAAATACATGTATAGAAATAAATATTTAATATTTAGTTGGGTGACTATATTTGTACCATATTTTGTGAGAATAAGTTTTCTTTGGATTATAATAGTAATGTTTATTTTAGAAAATTTAGAAAAAGTGCTTTTGTATTTGAAGTCTCAGAGCAAGTAAGATAAAATGCTGTAAGATTTATAGAACCATTGAAATGTTAGGCTCACAACAAATCTTTGGTAATCTATATTCCGTTCAGCAGCCAAAACACTGAGGGGGAGAAAGGTTCTGTGGTAGTAAATACTAGCACTATTTAGTCACACAATTTTGAAATGTGGCATTATTTTTGTTATGTAGAATTAGAAAATAGGAAAATAAAGACCGTTAAATAAATAGCAGTAACAGACAGTACTGACATTTTCGGACATTACAGCTCTACTAGTTGTTAGCTTTCTAGTTGATACCATTACTATTTGTTTATCTATTATGTAACAAGAATGCAGATGCCATTTATTTGGTTCATAAGCATAGTCACTGAGTTTTACAAAACATCTACTATAAATAACCTGAAACTATAACAATACACAAAAATTGGCTTCATACGCAGACATACCAGGCAGTACAAACTGAAAATGTGAGTAAATTAACATTGTTTTACATTAGTGTACATAGTGCCATTTAACATTTAAAAACAAGTTTCAATGCATAGCACTTGATACTTCTTTGAATCTGTTTCAGTCAGTTAAGAGTATGAAAATGGTTAGATCTAGGCTAAAATTCATTCTTCTAGCCAAAAATAAAGGCATAATATTTATAACCAGGTATCAACTTTACTAAACCACATATTTTGAAACTGTTAATGATACCTAAGGGTATTTACATTAAAAAGACAACATGCATTGTGTTGTTTTTTTCTCATGACTGATTATGCACATACTTTGTTCAAAGGTTTTTTAAAACTATACTCCTACTTTCAGTATAGCATACTGCAGTGTGTCTAACAGTTCTAGCAAAATGAACGCTTTCAAAGGGAGCAGAATCATTTTCAAGTCACTGGTGTCAGTTTTTTCCCTTTGGAACAAAGGACGTAACATAATCTGGTTCTGCCCAGATAAATGAGTATTAAGAGGGCTCTGTTTAGAGGCATTTCTGTTCAATCTAATGTGATGACATCATCAAGCTCTTCCTTCTGTTCTGTACGTGACCTCTTTGTACTGAGATTCTTTCCGGTCTAATTTTCTCTTGCGGATTCTCTCTTCTTCACTGATGTCAGCATTCTTTGAAGAATCGTCTTCATCCAAATCAACTATGAGGACATCATCTTGCTCTTGAGCTGTGGAGGTGGAAGGCTGAGTTCCATCATTACTGCCATCGGTTATGCTTTTGACAGCATCTTCAGCTTGTTTTGGCCCCACTTTTTCTGGGGCATCACCAACAACTTCAAATTCAACATCCTTTTTTAGGTCTTCACTATGAAGAATGTTGATCAATAAAGTATAGTCCTGGAGGAAGTAATCTGCTTGAAGCCAGCTGCAATTTCTCATTCCAAATTCTGACAACTTCTTGTGATTATTAGCTTCTGTCTCTCCCTCTTTGGAAAATGTTAGGATTGTTCCTTTCCCATCTTTCCTTTGGACATCTGGTGCTACCATAGTGAATTTTTCTTTCACTACCTTGTCTTGTAGGGTGAGAACAGTCACTTTATGGACATTCAGCTGTACAGTCACCTCTGGCTTGCTGGCACATATGTAACAATTGGGGTTGGGAGGATCCAGTGCACAAAGCACAAGAAGCTTCTTTCTTGAGTTTGGTTGTTTATTCAAAACTGTTGTTCTGCACTGGTCTATTTTTCCTGATAAGATCTTCAATTTTTCCAATACTATCAACCCAGCAATCACTGCATTAGTAGTAGCAACAGCAGGAATAATATTCCCTGCCATTGATTTGATATCAAATCTGCTCTTCATATTCATACTGAAAATATGCATCCTGAGGTTTGCAGCAGAGGTGACAAAATCCATTGCATATGGGTCATCCTTATCCCATATGAGCTCAGCTCCATCCCCCTTTTCTGCTAAATGAACTCTGAGCGTCTCAGTGCTGTGAGCTCCTCAAGAACCTCATGCTCACTGGCTTCTCCCAATTGAACTGATTGATCTAGTTACTATTGATGTCACCAACCTCAACAGATAGTTTTTGTTTCAAAAGAAACATGTTGGAAGATCAAAGACACAGGTTGCCAGGGAAAGTGCACTGCAATTTTACCTGAAAGGTAATATCGTTGCCTACCATGACAGCATCATGAACCCTGACTAACAATATGGAATTTTTTTGACAGTTTATATTGGTTATGAATGCTTTAGATAACAGAGCTGCCCGAAACCATGTTAATTGAATGTGCCTGGCAGCTGATGTTCCTCTTATTGGAAGTGGAACTGCTGGATATCTTGGACAAGTAACTGCTATCAAAAAGGGTGTGACCAAGTGTTATGAATGTCATCCTAAGCCAACACAGAGAACCTCTCCTGACTGTACAATTTGTAACACACCTTCAGAACCTATACATTGCATCATTTGGGCAAAGTACTTAAGAAGTATCTCCTGACAGAACTGACCCTGAAGCTGCCTGGGAACCAACAGAAGCCAAAGCCAGAGCTAGAACATTCTAATAAAGATGGTGACATTAAACGTATTTGCACTAAGGAATGGACTAAATCAACTGGATATAATCCAGTTAAACTTTTTACCAAGCTTTTTAACGATGACATCTGTTATCTGTTGACAATGGACAAACTATGACGGAAAAGGAAACCTCCAGTTCTGTTGGACTGGGCTGAAGTACAAAGTCAAGGGGAAGAATGCATCAGATCAACAGAATGAACCCCAGTTAGGCCTGAAAGACCAGCAGGTTCTAGATGTAAGGAGCTATGCACGTCGTTTTTATTTATTTTTGAGACAGAGTCTAGCTTTGTTGCCCAGGCTGGAGTGCAATGGTGCGATCTCAGCTCACTGCAACCTCCGCCTCGCAGGTTCAAGCGATTCTCCTGCCTCAGCTTCCCAAGTAGCTGGGATTACAGGTGCCTACCACCACGCCCAGCTGATTTTGGTATTTTTGGTAGAGATGGGGTTTCGCCATGTCGACCAGGCTGTTCTCGAACTCCTGACCTCAGGCAATCCACCCGCCTTGGCCTCCCAAATTGCTGGGATTACAGGCGTGAGCCATCTCACCCGGCCTACCATTACCATTTCTATCCTTATTATTTTTATTTTATTGATTCCCTAGAAAGCAAACATAGGAAGACAGCAACTAGACACCAGGCATGAAATGTCAGTGTATATTTTTGCCTTTCACACGTAAGTGAGGGATGTTTTTAAAACCCCTTTTTAAAACTCCACATAGGTAATTGCTTTTACTGTTCACCTTTGAAGTGGGAAGTGTTTTGATAACTGCCACAGGTTGTTGAGTTAATAGCAATTTTGTGGTCGGTAGTTTTTTGAAGAAGCTGCTCTTATAGATTTGAATAAACAGGTAATAGATAAGAATAAAGGGGACAAATATTCAGCCAGGACTTTTTTTCTTTTTTAAGTAAAGAAGTAGTCATTGCCTTTGACATCTGTATTGAGAATCCAATTTTAAACTCTTCTTAATCCATATTATCTTTAATTTCTACTTGTCAATTCAGGAAGAGTGAGAAATGAATGACTGTACCTCATCATAGGTAGACATCGGTATGTGTATACACGGATTCAGTAACTTTAAAAGCCTGTGCCAGATGCAAGTATTTGAAAGAACAATGCTTTCAATAATATGGGGGAACTAGCTTGTTTGTATGTAATGTTAAGAGGAAAGATAAGATTCAAACGAGTTTATGTGTTATCAACTGATGTTTAATAAAAGCATAAGAAAAAAACAGTAAAGAGATGTTGCCAAAGATGTAACAGTGATTGTATTCGAATGGTGAGATTTTTTTAACCCTTTCTTTCTGGTTTTGGTAATCCATTTCTTTTTTGGGGAGTGTATTTGCTTTTGTGGCAGGAAAAAACTGAACTCAAAACACCTTAGGAACTCTTTTTAGTCATTGGGATTAAGTCCCTGTTTTATTAGTTGATACATGTAGAAATTATACCTTAACTATTTTAAGTCAAAATATGTAAGTGTACACTCATTCATACACATGTCAAAATATAAAAGAGTTTTTTTTTTTCCTTGAGTGTGGGTCTACTTATGAGAGTTCCACATTATCTTTGTTTTATAAAGCAAACCTATAATACTTAGTCTATGTTTTCCATTTTGGACTTCCTTTAAAATGTAACCAAAAAATTTAACACCTTTGCAAAACAACTTAGATCTCCAGATTTTTCCCTCAAGTCTTCTGCAATTTCTTTGTCAATATCTGATCTAAGAGCAGTGTTTCCTAGGTCTTTCTGGAGTATCCAATTTGATTTTCATGGAAGAAATAGTCCTCTTTCATTTCACACTCATATGTCTTTGATTTTTGCAGTTACAGTAACAGAGAAAACTGCCATAAACTAGTTTGGGAATAAACAGCCAACTAAAATGAGAACTTTATGAAACTAGCAACTAAGTTGTTCATTACTGTGTATAACTTAATATGTATCCTTTTCATGGGAGGTAGGATCTGGGCTTTAACTCAGCATGATGATTTTGAGATCCATGGTATACATATCAATAGTTCTTTGATAGTAGATATTCTTATTGGGCAGTAATCCATTGTATGGATATCTTACCATTTGTTTAGTCATTTCTTTGTGGATGGACATGTGGGTTGTTTCCCATTTGGGCATATTGAAAATAAAAGCCGATGAACATTTTGGTGTAAGACTTTGTATGGATATATGCTTTTCTTTCGCTTAAATAAATAGGAGTGGAATGGCTGGGTTATATGATTAGATGTTTGTTTAACTTTTTTTTATTTTTTGAGACAGAGTTTCACTCTTGTCACCCAGGCTGGGGTGCAATGGTGCGATCTTGGCTCACTGCAACCTCTGCCTCCTGGATTCAAGCAATTCTCCTGACTCAGCCTCCCAAGTAGCTGGGATTACAGGCACCCACCACCACGCCCAGCTGATTTTGTATTTTAGTAGAGATGGGCTTTCACCATGTTGTCCAGGCTGGTCTCGAACTCCTGACCTCAGGTGATCCACCCGCCTTGGCCTCCCAAAGTGCTGGGATTACAGGCGCAAGCCACCGCACCCGGCCTATATGTTTAACTTTTTAAGAAATTGTCCAGCTGTTTTCCATAATGGTTGTCTCAGTTTATATTCCCACCAGCAGTTCACGAGAATTCCAGTTACTCCACATTCTTGACAAGTCTCGGTATGACTAGTCTTCAGTTTTAGCCGTTCTTGCAAATTGTTGTGGTATCTCATTGTAGTTTTACTTTTATTTTCTCTAATACAAACATCTTTCATCTTCTTATCTGCATATCTCTTTTTGGGGGAAGTGTCCAAATCTTTAGTTCATTTAGAAAATGGACTGGCTATTTTCTTGCTAGGTTGTAAGATACACATTTTATTGATATGATACAAATCTTTTGTTGGCTATACATTTCACAAATATTTTTTCCTTTATATGGCTTTCCTTTTCATTTCTGTATCTTTTAATTTCAGTGAAGTCCACTATATTAATGTTTGTTTTTGTAGTTCTTGTTTACTGTGTCATATTTAAGAAATCTTTGCCAAACCTAAAATTACTAGGATTGTTTCTTCTAGAAGTTTTATAATTTTAGCTCTTATATTTAGGTCTGTGATTCACTTTAAATTCATTTTTATATATGATGTGAAGAATGAAGAAAGAGTGAAGATTCCCTTAAAATGGCTATCCACTTGTTCCCATACTATTTGTTGAAGATATGATATTTTCTTCATTGAACTATCTTACCAACTTTTTCTGAAATCAATTGATCATATTGGTATAGTTACATTTCTGGATTCACTATTCTGTTCCATTGATCTGGGTGTCTGTCTTTATGCCAGTACTATACTGTCTTGATTACTGTAACTTCATAACAAGTCTTGAGATAAGGTAGTGTAAATCCTTCAATTGTTTTATTTTTCAATTTGTTTTGCCTATTCCAAATTATTTACATTTCCATACAAGTTTTAGAATTAGTTGGTCAAGTCATACCAAAAAGTGTCCTGTGGTTTTGATTGGGATTGCATGGCATCTGTATATAAATTCTGGGAGAACTAACATCTTAACAGTAGTCTTTTAATCATAAATGTGGCATATCTATTTAGATCTTATTTAATTTTTTCAGCAGTGTTTTTTTTGTTTTTTGTTTTTTTGTTTTCTGAGACAGAGTCTCGCTCTGTTGCCCAGGCTGGAGTGCAGTGGCATGATCTCGGCTTACTGCAAGCTCCGCCTCCCAGGTTCATGCCATTCTCCTATCTCAGCCTCCCGAGTAGCTAGGACTACAGGCGCCCGCCACCATGCCCAGCTAATTTTTTGTGTTTTTAGTAGAGACGGGGTTTCACAGTGTTAGCCAGGATGGTCTCGATCTCCTGACCTTGTGATCCTCTTGCCTTGGCCTCCCAAAGTGCTGGGATTATAGGTGTGAGCCACTGTGCTGGGCCTCAGCAGTGTTTTATAATTTTTACTGTATGGTCTTGTGCATCTTATTGCAAAGTTTGTTTATATTTTTGTGCTATTTTACATGGTATTTTTGAATGTGAATTTCTGATTGTCTGTTATTAGTAATATACAGTTGATTTAGGTATATTGGTTTTTATATCCTGCAACCTTGCTAAACTCATTAATTCTCATAGCTTTTTTGATAGATGCTTTGAGAATTTCTACACAGTCAGTCATGCTGTCTGTGACAAGACAGTTTTACTTCTTGCTCTCTAATCTGTGTGCCTTTCTTTTTCTTGCCTTATTGCACAGGCTAGAGCCTCCAAGACAGTGTTGTATAAAACTGATGAGGGTGGACATTCTTGCCTCCTTCACAGTTTTAGGGTGAAAGTATCCAGTCTGTCTTTCAGTGAAGTATGATACCAGCTGAACTGAAATAAAAGGAGATCCTTTTATTAGTTTGAGGAGGTTCCCTTCTATTCCCAGTTTGCTGAGATTTTTATCATGAATTGATGTTGGATTTTGTTTATGTGCATGTATTAAGATGAATACATGGTCTTTAGCTTGTTTAATAAGGTAAGTTACGTTAACTTTTGCATGTTAAATCAACCTGTATCCTTGGGATAAACTACATAGGTATGATAATTGTCCTTTCATTTCACTAAATTTTGTTAATTTTTGTCTCTATCTTTATAAGGGATTTCATGTCTGATTTTGATATCAAAGGCTGGCTTCAGAGACTCAATTGGAAAGCATTTTCTCCTTTTCAGTTTTCTTCAAGAGTTTGTGTTGATGTTTTCTTGTGTTGGTATTTTTGGTATTGGTATTTTTTGTTTGTTTGGTAGAATTTTCTAAGCCATTTGGGCCTTTTGTTTATCTGTGAGAAAGGTTTGTTTTTGTTTTTTGTGCCAAGGTTTTTTATCTATACATTTGATAGATTTAAAAGGTTATTCTGTTTAGCTATACGTGAGCTTTGTTAATTTTTGTGTTTCAAAGAATTTAGCAATTTATCACATTTATTGGCTACAGTTGCTTATAATATTCCTTTATTGTCTGTAGTGTTTTCTCCTTTGTCATTTCTGATATTGATAATTTGTATCTTCTCTTTTTTCCTTATTAGTCTGGCTAGAAGTTTATCAGTTTTACTGAATTTTTTGGGGGGGCACACAAAGAACTAGCTGTGGTTTAGGTCACTGATGTTAGAATTGCCTTCTTTTCTTTTTTTTTTTTTTTTTTTTTTTTTTTTTTTTTTTTTTTTTTTTTTTTTTTT
>NW_016803692.1:2254511-2262722 GCF_001698545.2 Rhinopithecus bieti | reverse complement strand
TTTTTGAGACGGAGTCTCGCTCTGTCGCCCGGGCTGGAGTGCAGTGGCCGGATCTCAGCTCACTGCAAGCTCCGCCTCCCGGGGTTACCGCCATTCTCCTGCCTCAGCCTCCCAGTAGCTGGGACTACAGGCGCCCGCCACCTCGCCCGGCTAGTTTTTTTGTATTTTTTAGTAGAGACGGGGTTTCACAGTGTTAGCCAGGATGGTCTCGATCTCCTGACCTCGTGATCCGCCCGCCTCGGCCTCCCAAAGTGCTGGGATTACAGGCTTGAGCCACCGCGCCCGGCCGCCTTCTTTTCTAATATGATCGTGTAGTGCTATGTGTTTCCCTTAAAGCACTGCTTCAGTTACATGTCACAATTTTGATGGTTTTGTTTTATTAGGTTCAAAATACTTTTCTACTTTCCTCTTTTGTTTTTTTCTTTGTCCTCTGGGTTACTTGAAGTGTGTTATTTAGTCCAGGTATTTGTGGACATTTCAAATGTCTTTTCTGTTATTTTAAATTTAATTCTGTTTTAGTCAGAGAACATATTTTATATGATTTGAGTACTTTCAAATATTTTGAACCTCATTTTATGAGTGAGAATATGGTCTCTCTTATCACATGTTCCATGTACACTTGAAAAGAATGTGTATCTGCATTCTGGATGGAGTGTTCTCTAAATGCCAATTGGCTAATTAGTTGATGATATTGTTCAAATTTGCTGTATCTTAGTGATTTTCTGTTTACTATCAATTATTGTGAGCATGATGGTGAAATCTTTGATTATACTTGCAGATTTGTCTGTTTTTCCTGTGAGTTTTAATTCATATGTTTTAAAACTCTCTTATAAAGGTACAAAAGTGTTTAGGATTGTTATGTCTTTTGATAAATTGATCCCTTAATCATTATGAAATGATCCTTTTTATCTTTGCCAATATTCTTTACTCTGAGATCCGTTTGTCATTAATATGGCTATACCAGCTTTTTTTGATTTGTGATAACATATTTTTTTTTCATCCTTTCCTTTTAAGTTATTTAATGTTTCTCTCATTTAAAGTGGTTTTCTTGTGGTCAGGATATGGTTGAATCTTGCTTTATTATGTAGTCTTAACAGTCTCAGCCTTTTCTATGGTGTGTGTGGGTCTAGATAATTAGTACATTATCTTTTAATGTGCAAATATAAATGTTAGTAATTATAAATTAAGATTTAACAATTTGAGTAATTTGATAGATCCCATCAAGTAATCTTATTCCTAAAATTTCTATTTTCTTTATTTTTTAAACTTTGTTTTATTTAGGCTTATTATTTCTAGGTTTTCTTAGGCCAGCAAAAAAAAAGCCAAAATTGGGAAATAAACTGGGACTACATTAGAAATAAAATGGTCTCCAAATATGAGAGATTATGCTACAGAGACTCCTATAAAATTTTAGCTACAAAAGGGTAAAATGGAGAATGGTACCCACAAGGTCACAAACCAGAGTCAACAAATGTTGCCTCCTGTGTTGCTTTCTAATATCTTCTGTTACCGATTTTAGACCACCTGCTCTTGTATCACCTTGGGAGCTTTTTAAAAATACAGATTCCCCAGTCCCACGGAATTTGTTATACCCTGTAATCTATTTTAAGGTAATCTAACTTTCTATATGATTCTTAGATTACTCTAGTCTCAGAAATCATGGTCCTGCACTAGTTATCTGACCACTTTAATCTCTGACTTTTCTGCCACTTTCACTCTCTCCTTCAGAGTCTTGGTGCCATTAGAGGAAAAAACCTCTGCGAATTAGTCAGGTATGATATACCTAGAATATTATACTAAACAGTCTTGACATGTATGGAGCTTTAGCTTTGACTGTGCTATGTGTAACATTAGGTTGGTAGAGATCAAATCACCTCAAACCTTCACTTTTAACATTATCCTTCACTTCCTTTTAACGTTTCTTAGATTGCGGAGTGAAGAACTCTGTCTCCCATATGGTTTAATTTAGTATGTATTTTTTTTTTAAGCAAATTTGTGTGTCTGCTGTATACTGGGTAATAATGGTCATCACCTTTCTTTCAGAGAAAGAAGTAGCTTTTAAACAAGTTAGGCTCTCCTCCCCAAAAAAGTCACATTAATTCTACATGATTTTTTTTTTTCAGTTTTCATGGTTTGATTGGTTCCAGTGTTCAGTTAGAAGGTACTTAAATTTATGTTGCCTAATTCAAATAGATTAATGAGGATGAGGCAGAGTAACTCATAGAACAGTTTTGAGTTACTTTGCCTTATCACCATTAATTTTATCAACCCATACCTTTTCATAATGATTGTAATTTTATTTCTGGCATAGGAAAATAAGCCAAAAATGTTAATGGATTTAAAAAGCTAATATATAGGCTATGTAAAGATCAACAAATTATTTTAAAGTAGATATTAAAATGTCTATTGTATAGTAAATGTTTGGTAGTCTGCAAGATGAAGAATATTCTACTTGAGAATTTTTTTTCTTACACTTGTTTCATGTAATTAAAATTCAGTAAAACACAATTAAAACTCAAATTATGGTCCAGCGTTAGTTTTTGTCGATTGATACAACTGTCCAGCATTTTACTGGTCATTATTGAGAATATCAATTATCATTGCATTGTGGGCATGTTGAAGTGTCACTAGTAAAGAATTGTAGTTTACAGGATCCTGAATAATGGTTCTTTTTAGTTACACAAAGACAAATGCAAAGGAAGACAATTTTTGGAAATTGATGTTTAGAAAAGAACATCTTTAGAATATTAATACCTGTGACTAATTTTAAAGATTCATTAAAATACAAATTCAACTGAAAAGCTATAACCGTTTCTCAGAAGATACAGAGCTGTAAAATATAAAAAGTATTAGGCCAGGTGCAATGGTTTACACCGTTAATCCCAGCATCTTGGGAGGCTGAGGTGGGCTGATCGCTTGAGCCTAGGAGTTTGAGACCAGCTTGGGCAACATGCTGAAACCCTGTATCTACAAAAAATACAAAAATTAGCCAGTCATGGTAACACGCGCCTGTAGTCCCAGCTACTCTGGAGGCTGAGGTGAGAGGATCACTTGAGCCTGGGAGGTCGAGGCTGCAGTGAACCCTAATCATGCTGCTACACTGCAAGCTGGGTGACAGAGTGAGACTCAGTCTCAAAAAATTTTTTTAACTCACTGTTTTAGTCTTCACAATGGGTAGTGTACAATCTACTTGAGCTTCAGTTTTTAACTAGTGAGCCAGGACTGAAAATTGTAGTTTAATCAGGATTTCTTCATATAAGAGAATGTTCCTAGATGAATGTCTTTAACATGGTTCTTGAATTCTTGGTTGTACCCCAAAAACAGTTTCAGTTTAAAAGGGTGTAGGGTAATGACCATGCTTCAGAATTAATTAATGTTACATTTTCAAAGGGTTTTACAACAGTTTATGCTCAAGAACAATGTAAACATTTCACTTGTGCTTTTCATAATGATGGTTACAGCATCCTTTAAGGAGGAACTGACTAGCCTTAGGAGACTTAGTGGTTGGTGGGGAGCAGTGAGGAAGATGGGAAATCCAATTAGTCCAGTAGAATTAGTGCCATGAGTTAAAGGGTAATTGATGTGATGACCAGAATACCCTCACAACTAGTTTATACCATTGTTTTTCACAGATCTAAGCTATATCTAAAATTCCAATTAATGGGGTACAAATTAATTAGTTACGTGGAAAATATAATATTCTGTATCTGTCTTCTTAATAAGCCAACAGAAATGCCCTCTGGAACACTGATTCTCAAAGTGTTCCTGGACCATCATATCGGCATTGGGGACTTGATTGACAAATTCTTAGTCCTTGGAATTAGTAGCTAGGGAATGTGGGAAGGCAGGAATTTATATTTTAACAAATGCTCCAAGTAATTCTGATGCATGCTCAATTTGAGAACCATTGCTCTAGAATATGATGCATATCAAACTCCAGTGAAATAATAGCACGTTTTCAGCATTGCTAATTCTAATTTTCAACAGCTGCTGCATTAGGTTTTAGTTAATGATATCCAAACCCAGCTGGAGTTGAATCCTAGTTACTTCTTACTCTTTTTACTTACTAGTGAGTGGAGGACCAGGTGCAGTTGTTGAAGTGTGAAAATAATTTAGCTTTGTAGACAGTTCTGGCATTTCTTTCTTGATTTTGAAAATGTTTTAATATTCTTGGTATGATATTTATTTCAACAATCAAAGCACATCTATTTTAATGGCAGTATGGACTTCTGCTGAGAATTTAAGGAAATCTCTGAATATTCCTACCAGTTTAATATCAAAATTAATATTTTAGCTGAATTACAAAGCTTACATATAATTTATTCCTATTTTATTTTTCCATCAGTATGTACATTAAAAAATGTTTAATGTCTTCCTGAATAATTTACTTTCAACCGTCTTCACATCTTCTACAATATTATGTTTAGTTTTATTTTGGAAAAAAATGCTAGCAGAGATTTTAGTTAATGCATTCTTAGTAGTAAGGTCCAGCTGTTTGCTTTGTGAGTTGCAAAACTCATGAGTCCTTCAAAAAACATTTTAAAGGCATGTCAGTAAGACATGAAGCTAGTATTTATCTGCTGCAGTATACTTTCAGTATTTACAAGTGGACAACGTGGTCAAAAGCACTTAAAATGTTTGTTAATAGATTAGTACATGATCTTGCAGTGATAGTGCAGATTTGTTTTTGGTTGTATTGCACATACGTTCTAGGTAGTGTTGGTAACACAGATTTTTAGAACCAAAAGCTGATGAATTCAAAATTCTCTGTTGATGTTTAAAATAAAATTAAAATAAAGTGAAAAATAAAATTCTCTTTTTTTAACTCTATACCTTCATGATCTCATTTACTCTGCCTTTGTGTTGTGACTCCTAATTTCTATCTTTAGTTCATAACTTTCTCCTGAGATGTGTATCTTCTGTAACCTACATATTACTACCTGGATGTTCCATGGGCACCTGAAACTCACTGTGTCTGAAACTGATAATCCAAGTCTGTCCCTCACACTAACCCTGTAAATACATATGGAATCAGAGTTACATTAATAGCCTATTTTTCATTATTATAATAGGCCAAATAGCCTGTTTTGGCCATTACCCTAGATGTTTGCACAGGGCTTCATTCTCCATTGAAATTCCTTTCTAATATTTCTGAAAATCTTCTAGAGATATCTCGTGGGTTTTTTGTTTGTTTGTTTGTTTGTTTTTTAAAAAGCAGACTCCCCTCTACCCATAAGCATCGGCTTGGTTACCGGCTTGTCCATAGAACAGCTGTCTCTAATCAGGCATCATCATCTCTGCTGCTTCCCCAAGAGGAGATGCCAGAAAGTACGGGAGCCTTCATGGTGCTAAGATTGATGTCACATTTCATGTAGAAATGGAGAAAGTTCTCCTATGTCCTCATTAATGTCATGCTTTATCACTTATGAACCTGCTTTATGTGCCTGTGTGAAGAAATGGCAAACTATATACCAGCTATTCATGCATTTCTTCCCCTAATATGTTTTTATTGCTAGGAAGCAACTGCCCACCAAGGATTAAATTTCTCACCACAACCCCTGCATCTAGGTAGAGCCATATGACTAGTGTTTGCCAAGATAATTAAGAAATGGTTGTGCTTTCTATACTCTGTCAGCCAGCTGTATCAAAAGACTTCAAGGTACTGGGGAGAATGGCAAAGTCAGAAGAGGAAAGGAGCATAATTGCTTGAATTACTGCATAAAAGGCCATATGCCAACCAGGAACACTCACATTGGTACTTGAGCAAGAACTAAACTTCTTGTGTAGTAAGCAATCGAGATTTCTTTACAACAGCTGATGTTTCCCTAATTAATACAGTGTCCCCTTTATATTACAAAGCCCTTCTTCAAAACAGCTCCTTAATCATTTCCCTGCATTCCCTTTCTCTAAAAACTCAAACACATAAATATCTGGATATTCATGGGGCTGGGAGGGAACAGATGCCATATTACACTCTAATCCAGAACTTTTCTGCCATTGTGCCTTCCTCATCCTATTCTCTAGACCTGTTAGGCTTGGATATTGTTCTTACACAAGCTTGAAATAAAGCCATTATGAAAATCGACTCTTCCATTGACCAGCTACATACTTGATTTCTCAATTAGAACTTCAGTGTAGAGTACAAACTATCGTGAATTTCTTTCTTTATCCCCATTTGTTCTTCCTTCCCCAATTCTCAAATTCACTGAATGGCACCATCTTCCTCCTCAGTAAAGAAGCCTAGAGACAGCACCTTAGCCACTTCCAATCCCTCATCTACTCTTGTCACCTAAGCCTCTATCCCATTAACCTGTCTCCTTCCAGTCCCCATGCTTCTTCCTTATTGCAGTTGCTTTCCTTCAGGTCTTAATCCTCACTATGTCTTCAGGCCATTGATACTCAACTATAAGCGTTATCACTCTATAAAATGATGCCTTGGGGAAATCTTGCATTGTAGAAGTCCCACATAGGCTACTTAAAACTCTTTAAAAAAAAAATGGCTCTTTATTGCTTATAGAAGTTGTTCTGAAAGTGCAGTCCGTGTACTATAGGGATCCTTAAGACTCCTTTGGGGCTTTCACAAAATATTTCACAACTATTTTCATAATAATTCTAAGATGTTAGTTGCCTTTTTCACTAGTTGATATTTGTCCTCATGGTAAAATGCAGTGGTGGTACCAAACTGTACTAGTAGGCATTGTGTTTTTTTGCTACCTTTCTCTAACAGCCCAAACCCTCAAAAGCCATTTTCACATAAGAATGTCCATCAGAAAGCAATAATTTTATTAAATCTTGACTATTTTGTGTATGTCCTTAATATTCTGTCACAATATGGAAAGTACATCAAGCACTTCTGCATACCACAGTACAGAGGTTGTCTTGAGGTAAAGCACTTGTGTGATTGACTTGTGCTGTGGTTTGAATATGGTTTGTCTCTACCAAAACTCATGTTGAGGCTTGGTCCCCAATGTAACGGTATTGAGAGGTGGTGGTTTAAGAGGCATTTGGATCATGAGGAATCTGCTCTCAGGAAAGAATCAGTGCAGTCTTGAGGGAGTTAGTGAGTTCTCCCTCTGTGAGGACTACGTTAGTTACAATGAGATCAGGTTGTTATGAAGCAAGGTTGCCTGTTGTGTTTGCCCTTCTATTTTCTGCACGTGTCAGTTTCTCTTCCATTCCTCCATCGTTTTTTGATGCAGCATGAAGCCCTTACCAGAAGACAACAGATATGGCTGCCCAGTCTTGAACTTACCAGCCTAAAGAACCAGGAGCTAAAGAAACTTCTTCATAAACTACCCGGTCTCTGTCATAGCAAAAGAAAATAGATTAAGACAAGTTGCAAGCTCAATAAGGCAATGTTTTTCATAGAACGCTTTTTACTTGAAAGAATGATCAACACACAAACTATGTTTATTCAGACCTGTGTAGTTGGGAGATATTTTCTCAACAATGAACAAAGTGAGCTTGTCGCTGTAAGGAAAATAGTTGACAGTATTAGTTGCCAATTATAAAATTCAAAAAATCTTGTATCTGCCACTATGACCATAACAGTTTCCCAATACTTAGACTTCTCTGAGATTGATGGTATTATAATGAATGTGATTTTTAAAATTGTATAATTTTTGTTATACAATTCTAATGTATTAATATTTGGAGGATCTGTGTAACTCCATATACCAGTATTTTTCAAATGACAGTGCAAAGTGTACAATATAACAATATATTCACTGATATGAATATGAATAGTATATATTCATTAATATGGTTTTCTATCACATTGCAGTTAACTTTTAAGAAATTAACACTAGGTTTTAGTGTAGAATTGAAAAAGAATATTACCAATTATTTGAAAAGGCTGCTGAAGTACTCCTTTTCCAACTGTATCTGTGTAAGTCTGATTTTCTTCATTGACTCCAACCCAAATAATATATGTTAATATTTTGGAGAAGCAGATATGAAAGTCCAGTTGTCTTCTATTAAGCCAGACATTTTAAAAGATTTGCAAAAATATAATGTTACACTGAATTTTTTTGGTTTTGGAGAATTTTTTCACAAAATCATGTCATTTATGCTGACATGTCATATTGTTATTTTAAAGCGAGTTAATGTTTCTCACTTTTAATTACTAATGTGCTATTGCTAGATGTAACCCACATAAACTAAAGCTCTTTGGTGTCCTTAACAATTCTTTTTTTTTTTTTTTTTTTTTTT
>NW_016803692.1:2233379-2254217 GCF_001698545.2 Rhinopithecus bieti | reverse complement strand
CCCAGGCTGGAGTGCAGTGGCCGGATCTCAGCTCACTGCAAGCTCCGCCTCCCGGGTTCACGGCATTCTCCTGCCTCAGCCTCCGGAGTAGCTGGGCCTACAGGCGCCCGCCACCTCGCCCGGCTAGTTTTTTGTATTTCTTAGTAGAGACGGGGTTTCACCTTGTTAGCCAGGATGGTCTCGATCTCCTGACCTCGTGATCCGCCCGTCTCGGCCTCCCAAAGTGCTGGGATTACAGGCTTGAGCCACCGCGCCCGGCCTGTCCTTAACAATTCTTAAGTGTATAAAAGGTTCTGAGACCAATGAGTTTCAGAATGCTGGCTTATAGGATATGATTCATATTCCTAGAATGGTGATTAAGACACTGTGATCTGGCTTCTGCCCACTTTTCTGCCTTATGTTTTACCTTGCCCTTTATCTTTCTTCTATTTTCTAAGCTTATTAAGAACCACGTTGAGGGTCTATGTGCACTATTCAGTGTTGCCCTCCAAGGACTTTGCTTATGCTTTTTCCCTTTGCCTAGAAAGTTTCTTTGTCACCCAGAAGGCACTTTTTTTTTTTTTTTTTTTTTTAAGGCAAAGTCTCACTCTGTTGCCCAGGCTGGAGTGCAGTGGCACAATCTCGGCTCACTGCAACCTCCGCCTCCCGGGTTCAAGCGATTCTTATGCCTTAGCCTCCTGAGTAACCAGGATTACAGGCGCCCACCACCACACCCAGCTCGTTTTTGTATTTTTGGTAGAAATGGAGTTTTACCACGTTGACCAGGTTGGTCTCAAATTCCTGACCTCAGATGATCCACCCATCTCGACCTGCCAAAGTGCTGAGATTACAGGCATGAGATTACGCTCCTGGCCCGGAAGGTACTTTCTTATCTCAGTCACCCTCTCTGGATCCTTTCCTAACCATCCCGTTTTTGGGACCTCGATTGCATCTTGTATAAACTTTTTTTATAACACTGTACCACCAAACTCTCTAAGAGTAGGTGTATGTCCAGAACCTGGTGCAGTACTTATAAATTAATAGAGTTCCAGTAAATCTTTATGAAATTATTTGATGAATTCAGCGGAAAAAGCTTGGTTATAAATGATCATATCATTCTCACTACTCAAAGATACATAGAACAGTATGGCTATGCTCAGTTACACAGTAATCATAAAAACTATTTTGCCGTGCGCAGTGGCTCATGCCTGTAATCCCAGCACTTTGGGAGGCCGAGGTGGGTGGATCACAAGATCAGGAGATCGAGACCATCGTGGCTAACACGGTGAAACCCCGTCTCTACTAAAAATACAAAAAATTAGCCTGGCGTGGTGGCGGGCGCTTGTAGTCCTAGCTACTCAGGAGGCTGAGGCAGGAGAATGGTGTGAACCCGGGAGGTGGAGCTTGCAGTGAGCCGAGATCGCACCACTGCACTCCAGCCTGGGCTACAGAGCGAGACTCTGTCTCAAAAAAAGAAAAAGAGAAAAAAAAAAAAAAAGCTATATTTTTTGTCTTAAACAAATACATCTGGGTGAAACTGAATAAAATAGGATTGTGAGAGAATAAGTAAGCATCCTACTCCCTTCCTCCCACCCAGTTGTTACTGGCCTGCTTCTGTCTCTGTTTTCTGCTTCTTTCGATTTTGTTTGAGCCTGGGGGTGAGTGGGTGGAGGGAGTCCTCTAAAAACACATCTGTACTGTAGAGAAGAAATTGATAGCATAGCTTTATGGAACTTATCTCAGGGTTATGCAAGCCATAGGTCCCCTGATTGCAGCTCTCATCAGTGCAGGAATCCTTTTTCCATCATTCTTTGACAGTTCCTCATGCAACCTCTATATAAGTATCTCCAGAGACTAATAACTTACCACCCCCTAAACTGCCTGTGTCTTTACTTTGCACTACTAATTATTTGAAAGCCCATTCTCTCTTGATCCACAGTCACATCTTTTTTTCTGGAGTAATACTACAAAAGAATTCTGCCTCTTTTCACAATAACTTTTCAAGTGTTTGAAGAGACTGTTAGTCGTTTTTATGGATTTTCTCTTAGCTAAGTGCACAGTTTTTTTAAATAAGTTTTTTATGTGGCATGATCCATCCAACTCATTCCCATTCTGGAGTACTCTAGTTTTTAATGTGTGCCTGAAATGACACATAATAGCCCTGTGTGACTGAATACAAATTTCTTAGCAACTGTTCCTTCCTGTGACTTGAAACAGTAATTACTGTGTTTTGGTTAGGAATATAAGCTTTGGTATCAGACAGATGAGGGTGTGAATTCTGACTTTGTTCCTGACAACTCTGTAATTAATATCTCTGAGTGTAAATTCCGTAATATTACCATATAGGATTATTGTAAAATTTAGGTGAAGTAATGTACTTTTAAACATGAACCATTGGCCAGGCGCGGTGGCTCATGCCTGTAATCCCAGCACTTTGGGAGGGGAATCATGAGGTCAGGAGATCAAACCATCCTGGCTACACAGTGAAACTCCATCTCTACTAAAAATACAAAAAATTAGCCAGGTGTGGTGGCAGGCGTGTGTAGTCCCAGCTACTCGGGAGGTTGAGACAGGAGAATGGCGTGAACCTAGGAGGCGGAGCTTGCAGTGAAACGAGATCGTGCCACTGCACTCCAGCCTGGGCAACAGAGCAAGACTCCATCTCAGATAAACAAACAAACAAACATGGAGCATTGTTCCTGGCTCACGGTAAAGGTTCAAAGTAGAAGCAGTTGTTACACTGATAACTATATGCCTATTGGCACAGCTTTAAATTGCCATTTTTTTTTGCAGCTGCTTCACATTACTGTTAATATTATAATCATTATGCTAGTATATTTGTTGTTTATCAGCTTGTGCTACTACTCAGGCTTTTATGCCTTCTCCAATTAGCCATCCTCACATCTTGAAAGCCAGCTCTGTCCTTTCAAGGCTAAACTTATTCAGTGTATTTTCCAGAAGGTTTTTTTCCAATTCTTGGATCCAGAAGTATTTTGTTCTTACTTATGGCATTTGTTAAAATGGCATTTGTTCAATTTCGTACAAGATAGACATTGAAAATAGGAATAGTTCACTTGAGAAATTTATAAAGAGATGAGGGATAATGTGAGATTAATGTCTTAATAAAGCTCAAGAAAAAGGAAAAGCATATATAGTTGGACTCCCCATTTTGTATCAGTGTATTTATTTCAAGTGACTGAGATGAGTAAAGAATGAAGCCTTGAAGTCAGCTCACCTATGAATTTTAACTATGATATTTTGTATTTTAAAAATAGATACTTGGTGCAGGCATTATTGGCAGACAGAAGTAAGGCTAGGGTGAACAGGCTATGGGCGTCTGGTAAAATAATTTTTTCCCAAAAATGCTATGGCAGTTTCATTCCCAAAAGATGGATGCAGGTAAATCTGACTCTGGTCAGTACAATCAAGGCAAATTGGTGTTTTTCTAAACTGTGAATTGGGAGAGGATTCCACTTATAATTTGAATAACAGGTCTCATCTCCATACTTATGTTGGTATATTTAAAGAAAAACTTAGGCCCTATTTTAGACCTACTTCAGACCTTACAATCCATATAGTAACCATAAATAAAGAAAACCTTTGTATGTTGTGATTTTTTTTCCCTCTTCAAGAATGATACCTAGAATATTATACAATTACTAATTTGGGGAATGATATCAATAATTATGTTGTTTTTGGCTTTGATTGTGGTTTTTTATAACTTTTAAAATTTTGAGATAATTATATATTCACAGGAAGTTGCAAATATAATACAGCATGTTTTGCTTTTTAACACCTAGAAGACAACCATCTTCTGTCCCTCTGTTTCACTTATTTACCATGTCTATTTCACGGGAATGTTGCAGGAAACAGTTGCAAAATGCTTTTGCAATCCCAAAATAAAATACATCAAAAAATTTTAAAAGGCATTTGCAAACAAAAAAAAGGTATTTCTATAATATTGTAATGCTGTATTTAAGTATAAGGCTCTACCTCTTTCTATAATAGAAATAGATAAAATCTCAGACAATCAGTATAGTGTGGAACACGAGCTCTAGAGTCACATTGACCTGGAATGGTATCCTGACATCAGTAAACGGCTGGTGATCACTTAAAGAGACTCAGTTTTCTTATTTAAATGGGGATAATAATTCTGCCTCTTAGGTTTGCTTTAAGAATCATGACATGATGTATATAAAACACAACACAGAGCATAACAGATGATATACATAAAACACTTAAAGCATAGTGAGAATTTAGTGTTAGCTATTACCAATACTATTTTTTCATGTAGATGATTAGTGTATTTCTCAGATTGATAATAAAAGATTATAACTTGTAAGGATTTCACATTTTTAAATTAATGTAATAACTATAGAAAAGTATAGCCAAACTTGGCAAGTACATTTAGTAAAATATAACTCATATTCCTTTAACGTAGTAACCTTAGCAGCAGCACAAAAAGAAAAGAATCGGTGGCTTTTGGATTGATGGGATATTTAACAATTACTTTGATGTTTTTATCTAATAGATCGTCTCAGGAGCATTAACTCCAGTATATTTTTAGTGATAACTTTATCACAGATGAAGTTGTGAAGGAAAATTTGATATTTATTTTGTAATGTATTTTCAGAATGTTAAGAATTAACATATATTTAATGTGGAAGCATAATGTTTAAAAGATGTGTCTGACAAGGGCCTACAAAAAATTATTGTACATGAAGATACCCAATAAATATTTGTTAAATTGAGAATAAATGACTAATTTATAAACTGTTAAATGTTTTATAATTTCTGTTTTTAATGTTATTATTAAAATGAATCTGTATTATAAGATCTCAATATTTTGTGAGTACTTATTTTTGGTAGGTTTTTTTGAAGTGAAATAAACATAAATTAGCCATTTTAAAGGGAACAATTCACTGGCATTTGGAACATTCACAATATTGTACAAGCACCATCTCTATCTAGTTCCAAAACATTACTCCAAAGAAAACACCGTAACCGTTAATCAGATGCTTTCCATTTCTCCCTCCCCTATTCCCTGGCAACCACCAATATATTAATATATACTGTTTCATTTTTACCTATTCTGGATATTTCATATTAATCCAATTATATGTGACAACATATTTTTTATGTTCATCTATATTGTATTACTAACATATATGAGTACTTCATTCCTTTTTATAGTTGAATAATATTCTATTGTTCTGTATATACTACCACAATTTATTTGTTCATTTATCTGTTGATGGACATTTGGATTGTTTCTACCTTCTGGCTATAGTGAGTTAGTGCTTTAAACGTATATAAGTATTTGAGTACCTGTTTTCAGTTCTCTGGGCTGGTATATACCTTGGAGTAGAATTGCTGAGGCATTTGGTAATTCTGTTTAACTTTTTTGAGAAACTTCCAAACTGTTTTTCATCTTGACTTCACCATGTTACATCCCCTCCAGCAATGTATGAGGGTTACAATTTGTCTACTTCCTCACTAACATTTGTTATTTTTATACTTTTCTTTTTTTTTTTTTTTAAGTTTTTGGTTTATCTGTTTTTAATTACAGCCATCCTAGTGTGTATGAAGTGGTACTTTGTTGTGGTTTTGATTTGCATGTCCCAGTGACTAATGATGTTGAACATCTGTTCATGTTTGTTAGTCATTTGTATATCTTCTTTGATTATTGATTAGAGTCTGTTCTTTTCTAAAGTCTGCATACAGTGCTATAAATTTCCCTCTCAGTCCTGCCTTAACTATGTCCCACAAATTTTGATTTGCTTATTTTCATTTTCATTCATGTCAATGTATTTTTAAAATTTCCCTTGACACTTCTATTTATTTGTCTTCTTTTTTTTTTTTTTCACTTCTGTTTTCTTTTTCGGCATTCCTGTGGGTTACTTATTTTTTTTAGAATTGCATTTTGATTTGAGTTTAATGTCTTTATATCGTTTTTTTATGCTTGTTTTGTGTATTTCATTGTATAAATGTCACTTGTCAGTTCACTGCTGTCGTTTTACCAATTCAAGTGAAGTATAGAAACCTTACCTCCACTTGTCTTTTTCTTCTCCCTCACTTACAATGTAATTGTCTTAAATATTTGCTCTGCCTTCATTTAGAGCCACATCACAGAGTGCCATAATAATTTTTCCTTTATCTGTCAAACTTGCTTTTGAAAACTCAAGAGGAAAGGGAAAGTTTATTGTATTTACACATATTTTGCTCTCCATTTTTTGTTTGTTCTTTTGATGTTTTAAGATACCTTCTTTTATCTTTTCCTTTTGTTTATAGAGTTTTTTTTAGCCAGTCTTTTAGGATAGGTCTACTGGCAATAAATGCTAATTTTCTTTCATGTGAGTTACTTTCCGTTTCATTCCTGAAAATTATTTTCTCTAGGTATATGATTATTTTATTTCAGCACTTGAAAAACATTGTGCCACTTCCTATTGGCTCCATGGTTTGTGATAAGAAATCTGCTGTTAATCCAGTTTTTTCTTGTAGGCTTCATATAGGTGCATTCAAGATTTTTTTTTTTTTTTTTTGTCTTTTGTTTTCAGAAGTTTGATTATGATAGGTCTTGACATGGATATCTTTGGGTTTACCTTATTTGGAGTTTGTTCAGCTTCTCGATCTAAATGTTTATGTCTCTTGCTAAGTGTGTAAAGTTGTCAGCCATAATTTCTTTGAGCACTTTTCAGCCCTGCTTTCTTTCTCCTATCCTTTTAAGACTGTGACACCAATGTTAGACCTTTTGTTCCAGACCACAGTTTCTTGAGCTCTGTTTGTTTTTGTTTTTCCTTTTCTTGGTCTGTTTTCCCACCGCTATTAGGTTCAATAATTTCTTTTGTTTTTTCTTTCAGTTCACTAAACTTTTCTTCATGTCTTCCATTCAGCTATTGAACCCATTCACTGAGCTTTTTATTTTAGTTCCCGTATTTCCATTTGGTTCTTTCTTTTTTTTTTGAGATAAAGTCTCGCTCTGTGTCCAGGCTCAAGTGCAATGCCATGACCTCCGCTCACTGCAACCTCTGCTTCCCAGGTTCAAGTGATTCTCCTGCCTCAGCCTCCTGAGTAGCTGGGACTACAGGCATGCACCACCACGCCTGGCTAATTTTTGTATTTTTAGTAGAGACAGGATTTCACTATGTTGGCCAGGCTGGTCTTGAACTCCTGACCTCATGATCCACTGACCTCGGCCTCCCAAAGTGCTGGGATTACAGGCGTGAGCCACTGCTCCTGGCCTGGTTCTTTTTTGTATCTTCATTTTCTCTGCTGAGACTATATTTGCTGGAGCTTTCTATTTTTTTTGTTTGGTTCAAGCATGTTCACAATTGCTCATTAAAGAATTTTTATCATGGCTGCTTTAAGTCTTTGATAAATTTTAACATTCCTGTCATTTTGGTGTTGGTCATTTCTTGATTGTATTCATTGAGTTTGAGATACTGCTGGTTCTTGGTATGATGAATAGTATTTGATTGAAACCGGAGCATTTTTGTATTGTAAGACTCTGGGTCTAATTTAAATCTTCTTTTTCCTTGCTTGGACTCCACTGATACTGCAGAGGTGCCTTGTTACCTGCTGCCTGAGAAGACCCTGTACTTGGCCTTCTCTGACATCACTCCATCAGGGATATTGGGCATTGTGAGGGTGGAAGTCTAGACTCCCTACTTGTCCTGTAGAGTTGGTGGTGGGGCCGGTTTTTCCTATGAAATTGGCTACTGTAGAGTGGTTATTATCTAAGCTTTCTATCTTGCTATGCTGTTCCTTTCCTGGTCCTTTGGCTACAGAGAATAGGTTTTCATAGGGATTCTTTTGTCGGTACCTGTTTCGAGGTTGCCAGCTTCTATAGCTCCAAGTCTGGAATATGTGAGGCATAAGTAAAACTTAGGGCAACTCAGCACTGTATTGTCCTCAGGTCCCAGGGGTTCTAGTAGTCTACTGTCTTCTCTTTTAGAGTCTTATATTTGTTTTATGTATTGTGTGCCAGGTTTTTAGGTGTACTCAGAAGGGGCAATAGTGAAACATAAGTCTACTCCATCTTCCCTTAAAGTGGAAGTCGCTGTTAGCTCTTTTTTATAGGATGATTCATAACTTGTCAGTTTTAATGGTACCACATGCATCCCTTGTTGACTGTCTGGAAACCACACAAGAAAGCATTTGTCGGTGTTCAGAATCTCTCTCTCTGCCTTGCATATAGAAATTTATTTTGTTAGTCCCTCATAGTGATTGTGCTCAGGGAGACTGATTCAAGCTAATAATACTCTTTTTGAGACAGGGGCTTGCTCTGTCATCCAGGCTGGAGCACAGTGGCGTGAACATGGCTCACTGCAGCCTCAAACTCCTGGGCTCAGGCAATCTACCCACTTCAGCTTCCCGAGTAGCTGGGACTACAGGCATGCACCACCACACCCAGCTAATTTTTAAAATTTTTTAGTAGAGACAAGGTGTTGCCGTGTTGCTCAGGCTGGTCTTGAACTCCTCAGCTCAAGTCATCTTCCTGCCTTGGCTTCCCAAAGTGCTGGGATTACAGACACGAGCTACCGCACCTGGCCAGGCTAACAATACTCTTAAGAAAATAATGTATACAGTCAGACAGTTTACTTAATTTGCAATGATTACAAAATATTACTTCCATGAGGATCAGATGGTGTTTGGCTGGGCAGTCAACTCACAGTAAGTGATGGTGAAGCAAGAATTAAATAGCCTCACAACAGCTTTCTTTTGTTGCATCTGTATTGCTCCCGATTCCTCATTGTGTATTCGTTTTATGAGGAATAAGTTACACGTCAGAGCAGTTGTTGGAGATGCACACAGCTCAAGATTCGTTCCTAGAAAATGCAAAGGATACACTTTAATTCAGACATTTAATGGCACTGAGCTCTTAGAGCCTAACTTATCTAGCTCTACAATAGGCATACTTGCCAAGAGGATCTGACTAGCCAAGTTGATATGACAGTTCTTGGGTAGACATTGCTGGTTTCCCCTTTGATTTCTACTTGCCTTTGATCTTTATTTATGAGTAACCTATTTTTTCTGCATACTTACCAATGTCTTTTGGTAGGTTATCATCAGGCCTCATCGTCCTAGGAGCTGTTTTGTTTTTAAGGGTAGTTAATCTAGGGTCATAGACCCTCTTGCCTGTGGTTGGGCTCTAAGAGGAAGGCCTGAAATGCACAAGCCAACCTTGTGAGAGAGCATAGTTTTCTCATCATATTCTCAAAGGAGTCCATGACCCCCAAATCATTATGAGCCACTAATGTATAGCATTGCTCTGCTCTGTTATGCATATATAGTTCAATCTCTTATAAATCACCTTAGCTTGTCGTCTACTGAAGTGTTGATATTATTGCTCATTTCTATGTTTTCTTATTATAGTTAAAGATATTAAATTTTGGTCTTTTTTGTCAATATTTTTTGCTTTGGCTGGGCACGGTGGCTCACGCCTGTAATCCCAGCAGTTTGGGAGGCCGAGGCGGTGGATCACAAGGTCAGGAGATCGAGTCCATCCTGGCTAACACGGTGAAACCCTGTCTCTACTAAAAATACAAAAAACTAGCCAGGCCTGGTGGTGGGCGCCTGTAGTCCCAGCTACTCGGGAGGCTGAGGCAGGAGAATGGCATGAACCTGGGAGGCAGAACTTGCAGTGAGCGGAGATCACACCACTGCACTCCAGCCTGGGCAAGAGTGTGAGACTCCATCTCAAAAAATTTTTCTTTTGCTTTGTATTTATTACTTACCTACTTGTTATTGATGTATTTCTTTTTTATTTTAACATCAGAAGTTTCAGTATTTGAGGGCAATACAATTTATTGCTCTTTCTCTTTGCCGTTTCTTGTATCCCTCTCGTCCTAAAATGTTACCCATAATATAGAACTACTGCACGTTTTCAGTTCTCTTTTCTTCACATATACTACAGTCTGATACAGAATACATCCTTATGATTTTAATGCGGTAAAGATTTTAGTTTAATGTAATGATTTATACTTAACTAATCATTTTATTCTTTTAATAAATAAAGTCTTTAAGGGCCTGTCAATATGGAAATAGGTAAATATTACTATTATCTTTTAAAAGAATTGAGTTTTGCTAATCTGACACTTGCATGGAAAAGCATCAAGCTCAGATATGTGCTGCCTTCATCAGGAGCCTGGAGAAACTAGAATTGCCATGGAGTTGAGTGTCCATCCTCAGTTGGAAATAATAGTGCCATTGATGCCTGGCTTGCCTGCAATTTCCATGACTCTTAGATTGCACCCCGTGTGATCTGTAGGCTATACATTTTGTGGTGAGCCTGAGATAGCTTGCATAGCAGATTTTCTATACATTTGGGTCTTGAACAATGTGGGAGCTAGGGCACCACTCCCCACCCCTGTGCCATCAAATCTGCATATAACTTTTGTCTTCCCAACAACTTTTTAAAAAATTTTTATCTTAAGAATTTTTTAATTAATATTATACTTTAAGTCCTGGGATACATGTGCGGAACATGCAGGTTTGTTACCTAGGTATACACGTGCCATGGTGGTTTGCTGCACCCATCAACCCATCATCTACATTAGGTATTTCTCTTAATGCTATCCCTCCCCTAGCCCCCATCCCCCAACAGGCCCCAGTGTGTGATGTTCCCCTCCCTGTGTCCATGTGTTCTCATTGTTCAACTCCCACTTATGAGTGAGAACATACGGTGTTTGGTTTTCTGTTCTTATGTCAGTTTGCTGAGAATGATGGTTTCCAGCTTTATCCATGTGCCCTGCGAAGGACATGGACCTCATCCTTTTGGTGCTGCAAGTATTCCATGGTGTGATATGTGCCACAATTTTCTTTACCTTTTATCCAGTCCTAATCTCTGATGGGGTTTGGGTTGGTTCCACATCTTTGGGCTATGTAATACAGTGCGCAGCAATAAACATACACGGTAGCATGTATCTTAGAGTAGCAATGATTTATAATCTTTGGGTGTATAACCGCAGTAATGGGATTGCTGGGTCCAAATGTATTTCTGTTGCTAGATCCTTGAGAATCGCCACACTGTCTTCCACAATGGTGCTGAACTAATTTATCATTCCCCACCCAAACAGTGTAAAAGTGTTCAATGGTTCTCCCACATCCTCTCCAGCATCTGTTCCTGCTTTTAATGATTGCCATTCTAAATGGGCATAAGATGGTTGCTCATTGTGGTTGATTTGTATTTCTCTAATGACCAGTGATTGATGAAGCTTTTTTCAACCCTATGTTTGTTGCCGTATAAGTTCCTCTTTGGAAATGTCTGTTCATATCCTCACCCACTTTTTGATGGGGTGTTTTTTTTCCTGTAAATTTGTTTAAGTTCTTTGTATAAGATTTGTGGATATTATCTTTGTCAGTATGGGTAGCATGCAAAAATTTTCATGCCCCATTCTGTAGGTGCGTTTTCACGTGATGATAGTTTTCTTTGCTGGGCAAAGCTTATAGTTTAAATTAGATCCGAAAAAAAAAACATAAAAAAAAAACCGGCATTTGTCAATTTGCTTCTGTTGCCATTGTTTTGGTGTTTTAGTCATGAAGTCTTGCCGCATGCCTAATGTCCTGAATGGGTGCCTAGGTTTTCTTCTAGGTTTTATGGTTTACGTCTTAGCGTTGTAAGTCTTTAATCCATCTTGAGTTAATTTTCTGTATAAAAGTACCTAAGGAAGGGGATGCGCAGTTTCAAGTTCTCTGCATATGGCAGCCCCGGGTTTCCCAACACCAGCTTATTAAATAGGGATCCTTTCCCCATTACTTGTTTTTTGTCCAGGTTGTCAAAGTAAGATGGTTGTAGGTGTGTGGGTGGTATTATTTCTGAGGCCTCTGTTCTGTTCCATTGGTCTGTATATCTGTTTTGATACCAGTCCCATGCTGTTTTGGTACTGTAGCCTTGTAGTATAGTTTGAAGTCAGGTAGCGTGATGCCTCCAGCTTTGTTCTTTTTGTTTAGGATTGTCTTGGCTATGCGGGCTCTTTTTTTTGTTCCATATGAAATTTAAGGTAGTTTTTTTCCGATTCTGTGAAGAAAGTCAGTGGTAGCTTGATGGGGATAGCATTGAATCTATAAATTACTTTGGGCAGTATGGCCATTTTCATGATATTGATTCTTGCTATCTATGAGCATGGAATGTTTTTCCATTTATTTGTGTCCTCTCTTATTTCTTTGAACAAGGTTTATAGTTCTTCTTGAAGAGGTCCTTCACATCCCTTGTAAGTTGTATTGCTAGGTATTTTATTCTCTTTGTGGCAGTTGTGAATGGGAGTTTACTCATGATTTGGCTCTCTATTATTGGTGCATAGGAATGCTTGTGATTTTTGCACATTGATTTTGTATCCTGAGACTTTGCTGAAGTTGCTTATCAGCTTAAGGAGATTTTGGGCTGTGACGGTGGGGTTTTCTAAATATACAATCATGTCATCTGCAAAGAGAGACAATTTGACTTCCTGTTTTCCTATTTGAATACCCTTTATTTATTTCTCTTGCCTGATTGTCCTGGACAGAACTTCCAATACTATGTTGAATAGGAGTGGTGAGAGAGGGCATCCTTGTCTTGTGCCGGTTTTCAAAGGACTTCCCAACACCTTTAAACTTAACTATCAATGGCTTACTGTTGGCCAGAAGCCTTACTGATAACATAAACAGTTGATGTTTATGTTATTGGTATACTGGCATATTACGTGCTGTATTCTTGTAATGCTATATACTATTTTCTTTTTTTTTTTGGAGATGGAGTCTCGCTCTGTAACCCAGGCTGGAGTGCAGTGGCATGATCTCCGCTCACTGCAAGCTCTGCCTCCTGGGTTCATGCCAGTCTCCTGTCTCAGCCTCCTGAGTAGCTGGGACTACAGGTATCTGCCACCATGCCTGGCTAATTTTTTTTTTTTTTTTTTTTGTATTTTTAGTAGAGACAGGGTTTCACCATATTCGCCAGGGTGGTCTCAATATCCTGACCTCGTGATCTGCCCACCTCAGCCTCCCAAAGTGCTGGGATTAAGGCGTGAGCCACCGCGCCTGGCGCTATATACTGTATTCTTACAATAAAGTAAACTAGAGAAAAGAAAATGTTATTTAACATACAGGAAATATAAAATAGGTATTTTTTTTTATTAAAAAAAGTTTTTAAGAGATGGGGGTCTAGCTATGTTGCCAGGCTTATCTCAAACTCCTGGGCTCAAGTAATCCTTCTACCTCAATTTCTGAGTAGCAGTAGCTGGGACTACAGTAGGTGCATTCCACCATGCCAGGCTCTGAGAAAATATGTTTTCTATTTGTTAAGTGGAAATAGATTATCATAAACATCTTCATCTTCGTCATCTTCACATTGAGCAGGCTGAGGAGGAAGAGGTGGGCTTAGTCTTGCTGTCTCATGGGTGCCAGAGGCAGAAGAGATAAAGGGAGGTAGGAGGCAGGAGAAGCAGGCACACTCAGTGTAAATTTTATTGAAAAAAAAATCCACGTATTGGACCTGTGCAGTTCTAAATCCATGTTGTTCAAGGGTGAACTGCAATTTATTACTCAAACATAAAGAAAACATTCTGTCAAAATGTATCCTAAGTATTTTGATTATGCTGCCTACATTCTAAGTGCACTACAAATGTGACGTAACTAATAAACTTTCTTTGGCGATTTAAGAAAGCCTCAGAAGAGGCTGTACTAACTAGATGCAGAGCATCTTTGCTAAAAAAAGAATATAACTGTCTAATACTGACTTAGTAAATAAAGAAAATGACCATATTGAAAACACCCTTACTGATTGTAAGTACTGTCACAGGAGAAGAAAGATAGTAATTTATCATCAATAATAGTTACTGCTATTCAACTGAGATATGGTTTAATATTACTAACAAAATTGTTCTTAATTTTCCATACAATTTTTATCTTTTTATGTAGTGTTAGGCCTAACATTCTATTAATAATTGTTCTATATATTTAAGCAAAATAAAACACTTGAAAATAGAAAATGCATATAAATGCTATTTGAATGAGGAAAGTAGTGATTCCAATATTTCTACCTTTTCATAATTTAAGACATTTCTAAAATTGTGTGAAATACACAGTTTACATAATTTAATAGGCATAATGAACCAAGAATAATAATTACTTTTTAAAAACATGTTTGTTTCATGACCCTGCCAGAGGTGTAGCAAAGTTGATGAGGTAATTATAAAACAGTTTCGCAGTTTGTCTCATGTTTTTTTACAGATAAAATGAATACCTGCTTACGAAATAACACAAAACAATCTTTTTTTCAATCAAGTATTTGATTTGAAGAAAAAACTAGTGTGAGTAAATTCAGCATTGTTGATTGTAAGTGAATCTTTTTTTTCTTTAGTGCAAACTCCTACTTGTGTGAGTAGGTGAATCTTTTAAAGGTAATTTCACGTATGTCTGTGTTGCTGGAAGAAACCTCTCACACTTCTGTCAGCACTTGAATGCCAACAGTCCTGTTGTATTTCCCTTAGTAGAAAAGGGGAGGGTGTTTGGACATAACATTACCATAATAGTTTTGAACTGTTTGAACTTCTAAACAGCTGCCACAGTTGTTTAGAACATACGGTTCCTTTAAAATTGTTGAATATAATAATGTTCAGGCCAGGTACAGTGGCTCACACCTATAATCCCAACACTTTGGGAGGCTGAGGAGGGAGGATCACTTGAGACTGGGAGTTCAAGGCCAGCCTGGGCAACATGATGAAACCCCATCTCTACAAAAAATACAAAAATTAGCCAAATGTGATCATGTGCACCTGCAGTCCCAGCTACTTGGGATGCTGATGTGGGAGGATAACCTAAGCCTGGGGAGGTCAAGGCTGCAGTGAGCCGTGGTCACACCACTGCACTCCAGCCTGGGCAACAGAGTGAGACTGTCTCAAATAATAATAATAACAATGTTTCATAGGTTCTCAGTAAAAATTAGTTGAATTTAATCTAAGACAACTTCCAAATCTTGTATGGATGCTTATAGTGTGTTACCTTGATTTGTAGCTTTATTTATAAAGCACTGTTGATTTGAAAAATACTATGGTATGTGCTTCCTTAAAGTTTTCTTATTCTTAGTTTCTTTTATGGATTATCTTTTTCAATTTGCCTTTTAAATATTGGTATTATCTAAGATTCTATCCTAGGGTCTCTGTCTGTGCTACATACTATATATTGTCTATGCAACTGTCTGTCTGCTATTTGAACCTTTATTCTCAACTGTACACCTGTATGCCCAATTGTCTTATATCTCCTGGATGACCCAGGCTATCCAACAATGTATTCAATATTAAGCTCATTATCTCTTTCTCTCCCCATTTTCTGTTCACACCTTCCCCCAGAATAAAAGAGTATGTATGTTTGCATATAAATATATAACACATACATATATCTCTCATATATGTACTTCTGTTTTGGAAAGGCCACTGCTAGTAAGCAGCAGACCTGGTATTTTTAATTCAGGTTTTTTGAATGCAAATCCTCAGCTCAGAGTGTACTCTATATAATATGGTGTCCATGTCTTTTCAACCAAAATCAAAGATGCATGCTCTGACAATATTTGAAGTCTGCACTTGTTGCTGTAATTATACCACATTGCTTTTCATCTTACTTTATTAAGTTGTCAGCATCATAGGGGACACTAATAACCACACATGCAATGTAAAACTGCAATTATGATAAATATAATGAGACATGTAGTATAAGATAAGTGCATGTATATTTTTTAAAAGATGGCCAGGCGTGGTGGCTCATGCCTGTAATCCCAGTACTTTGGGAGGCTGAGGTGGATGGATCACGAGATCAGGAGTTTGAGACCAGCCTGGCCAAGATGATGAAACCGTGTCTCTACTAAAAATACAAAAATTAGCTGGGTGTGGCGGCAGGCACCTGTAATCGCAGCTACTCAGTAGGCTGAGGCAGAGAATTGCTTGAACCCAGGAGGCAGAGGTTGCAGTGAGCCGAGGTCACGCCACAGCACTCCAGCCTGGGTGACAAAGCCAGACTCCATCTCCGAAGAAAAAAAAGCAGGGGGGAAACAGATGATTTGACCTAGTCAGAGCTATCAGATACTTCCCTGGGTAGCGACTGAGTTGAAATGTAAAGGTTGGGTGGGGAAATGGAAGACTGTTCAAGATAGGTAAGATAGCTTTCACAAAGACTTGGGGGTTAAGAGAGTACATGCTCTATGTGTAACTACTCCTGTGCAGAGTATTTGCAGTCTTGCTAGAGATTTCATGCTCCTCATTTCCTTCTTTCCTCTCCTTTTCTTGCATCCTTATTCATATATATGTATATGAAAATATGTATGTATATTTGAATATATATTAGAATATATAGATATTTGAATATATAGATATATATATTTGAAACTGAAGTTTGCATTAAATAGAGAATACTAGAAAGCAAAATGTAATTGCTTTGGAAACCACATAGTAGATAGGTGATTTTAGAGGAACCATGAAATTTAAGGAAAAAGCATAGCCATGTGATAAACATAGTTTCTAATGCGACACCGAAAATAAAAAGGATTTGTGGTAGTATTGTTTCTACTCTTGTTAAGTCATATAAGCATTTATAATCACTGCACTGCTACATTTTTATAAACCAGAGAATAACTAAATTGGGTAATAAATTTCAAAACCTTTTCTTAACTTATAAGTAATTCTAAGTTCATTTTCTTACTATGAAGTTTAGTATTCCATGCAATCTTTGTGTGAGAATTAATTTAGGCTGTAGGAATTCTATTAGAATATAAAGTGACTTCTGAACTACACTAAAGTATTCTGTGGTCTGTGCTATTCTACACTTGTTGGCTCTTTATTCCTTTGTTCTTGATATGCATATGTATTTTCCTTCATAAGGAATTCTGCAGCTTTGGTCCTCAAAACATTTCTTCAACAGCTCTTACCCAGTTCTTGAATAGGAAGATTATGTTCTAGGCTGTACAGCTGTTTTAGAATCAACTAGATCCTCTTAGAAACCCAAGCAATTTACCCATGTTTTCCACATGCCTTGGTTCTTTGCTTTTGTTTTTTGTTTTCTTTTTTGTATCTTTTCTAATCATGGTCCAAAGTTCAGTGTTCATAACTGCCTTATAGTGTCCTTAAAAACTTAGTTTGTATCTGTTTTTCTTTGCAGAAAGGGCTATTGCAAGACATGAAGTCCGAGAAATTGAGCAGCGACATACAATGGATGGCCCTCGGCAAGATGCCACTTTAGATGAGGAAGAGGACATGGTGATCATTTATAACAGAGTTCCCAAAACTGCAAGCACTTCATTTACCAATATCGCCTATGACCTGTGTGCAAAGAATAAATACCATGTTCTTCATATCAACACTACCAAAAATAATCCAGTGATGTCATTGCAAGATCAGGTAATTACCACTTAAGGAATGCCTAAATGTTTTCTAAAACTTCCTCACTCAAATTTTCTAGCTCAAGGGGATAAAGTATTTTAAAGGGATGTGAGTTCTGATCTCAATGAATCATAAGCCTTTTAGGGGAGAGGGCCAGCTAACTTTTGTATAATTTTACTCGACAGTATTTGACACATTTCCTTGCATATAGTATGTACTCAAATATTTGTGAAGTAAATGATTAATGAATAGCTTGAATTTTTGAGGAGAAAATTGATGTTCCTCAGTGTAGTATCCTTTTAAAAATATAATTTTGGCATGATACCCTGCAATAAAAATTATTGTCTCAACTTATGACAGAGAAATATTTGATAGATACTTGTACTCAATTTTGTGACCAGTCCATCTTTACTAGATATAGATAGAGATAGATACAGAGAGAGTTTATATATATAGCTTATAAATGTATATATAGTTTATGTATATTTATGTATACATAAAAGCTATAAAATCCTCAAGAACAGGGATTGTGGCTTCTTCAACATAATCTTACCTTTTAAATTCTCAAGAAGTTTTAGATAAACAAATGAATAGATAACTTTGTGAAATGGCTTTAAGAAAAGTAGAGGAAATTATCTTATGAAATAAAATTTGCTCATCTCTTTAATAGTAGTAGCATACGTTTCTCCCACACTTGGAGTTTTGATTGCAATTATAAAGTTCTCTCTATAAATATGGAAGGGCATGGGAATTCCACCCCATGAGAAGGAAAGATAATGTTTGAAAATACTACTTAGGATCAAATGCCAAATTGGAGTAGGCTTATTAGAAAGGTGTTCATGATGGTCCTGTAGTTATAACGATATTTATGTGTTTGAAAGCAGTGAACTTGTTACAGAATTGACTGTTATCTCGCTATTTAGCATAACTATAATCCTTACACTTAAACAAGAGAATTACATTGACACATGAGACTAAGGTTGGCTTTCTTGCTAGAGAGCTGTTTATAAAGGCTAGTGGTATATGGTATGTCATCTGCCCATGTAATTTTTGGCTCTTTGCAGGATCCTGGAGTACTGTTTTTCATAGAATCAAAATTCCACATCTGTCGGCCAAACCAAATAACTCTTCTATAAATGAGAAGAAACATGAGCTGTTTTAGCTATGTGTGTCATAAAACTATTCATTATGTAATATTGTATATCTCAAGGGCAAGTATCCTAAATATTCTGTTTTATACAGTGTGTAGTGGGTTTTAAATCTTTTTGCATTATCGCTTTTCAAAATATGCTTTGGTTTAAAAGGAATGTATATTCATGCTTAGATAATTCAGATTTATTCAGTAGTACGTTTTAGAAAAATAATGTTAATTTGTTTGTTCAGCATTACAAAGTTTCCTGTAACTACTAGACGTCTGGCAATGACATCAACCATTATTTTCATGAAATGTAAATCTGGAGGAGCTCACCACATACGACGTTTATACGCATCATGTAGTATATTTTCCCAGTTGCATTTGGATTAGATAAAGCTTCTGTTTTTCTTTTAGTAACTTGTTAGCTATATATAGGATAAAAAGCAGGAGAGAAACATAAATGCTATCTTAAAAGCAATTGGATTACAGAATGACCAACACTTAAAAAATGTTTGTATGGGGCAGAGTAAAAGAATAGTCTTAATCATTAGCTGACATACTTCAAAATACCAGCTGATAGTTCAAAACCTGATCTTAATTAAGAATTACTTACTTAACAAATGTTCTTTATATACCCTATCTCCAGTTTTGTGATCTCTTGTTCTATGTAGACACAGTTCTTCAAACAAGTCATATTTACTGCTTCCCTTTCTTTCATGTGACATGTTTTCATGTTTACTTCACTTTTAATCTAGTAAGCTTCATCTAAATGTAAACTCTAAAAATTGCACTGTATGTTTTGAAATAATTTTTAAATATTCCCTGAACCCCATCTGATACAACACTTTTATTTTAATATCATGTTTTGTTGTCTGTGTGTACTGTTCTCAGCTACCTTTTTATTTTTTATTTTTTATTTTTATTTTTGGAGACAGAGTTTTGCTCTTGTTGACCAGGCTGGAGTGCAGTGGTGTGATCTCAGCTCACTGCAAACTCTGCCTCCCACATTCAAGCTATTCTCCTTCCTTAGCCTCCTGAGTAGCTGTGATTACAGGCATGCGCCACCACACCCAGCTAATTTTTGCATTTTTAGTAGAGACGGAGTCTCACCGTGTTAGTCAGGCTGGTCACAAACTCCTGACCTCAGATGATCTGCCCACCTCATCCTCCCAAAGTGCTGGGATTACAGGCGCCTGGCCTGTCAGCTGCTTAAGTAAGAATTAAATGAACTATTTTGCTCTTCTTTCTTCTCTAAGAAATAGTTTCTAATCAAGTATAACTTAAAAGATGAGATATTTCTTAAATCTGTTGTCTCAAGCTTCCATGTAAAGCTCAGTTTACTCATAAAAATATTTTGAGATATGTTACCTGATCATCCTCTTTATTCCCTCACCTTACAATCTTAGTTCAGTCTGCTTGATATCTACCTTTAGCCTCAGCTTTCCTAGACATTTTTTGTACATACTGTATTAGGTATTGTTCTAAACTGTTTACCTGCTTAATTACTTCTCTCAAAAATTTTAGAGGCAAAGCCCAAATATTTTTAGTCTGGTGTAAAACCACTCAATGTATAATAGTTATATGTATTCTCCTATCCTTAGAAATAGCTGTCAACTCTGCTTTTGAGTTTTTCATTTATTTATTGTGTATGTAATATACACAAAGGTTGTACTACATTCTTTGGGGAAATACCAAAGAAATAGAAAGCATGGCCACATCCTTGAAGGTGCTTATTTAAAATTTACTTGGAAACATAAAACATAAACACAGGGGCTATGAAAACAGTTAAAATAAAACATCACTTTGTGGTGATCTCACTGAAATATTTAACCAAAATGTTCCCTACCAAAATGGTTGATTTGTACCTAATCCTGAAAAACAAATTAATGTTGTAGGATATTCTGCAGAACAACTGAATTCTAAAGTGTCAATATCATAACAACCAAAAAAGTTGGAGGGAGGCTTCTGTAGACTAGAGAGACATGGAAACCAAATGTAATGTATGGTCTGATCAGATCCTTGATCAAAAATGATAACATCTTTGTTCACAGACAATAGTACATGCTGAGGTAATTAGGGGTTAAATATGAATGGCAACTATTTGCTTTCAAATAGGTCAGAAAAATTTGAGTATGTATGGGCATACATAGAGAGAAAAGATAAACAAAAGTGACAAAATGTTAATAATTAGTGAATCTGGGTGAAGAGTATTGGGATGTTCACTGTACTATTTTTTCATCTTTTCTGTAGTTTAGAAATTTTATTTTATTTTATTTTATTTTATTTTTTTGAGACGGAGTCTCGCTCTGTCGCCCGGGCTGGAGTGCAGTGGCTGGATCTCAGCTCACTGCAAGCTCCGCCTCCCGGGTTTACGCCATTCTC
>NW_016803692.1:2220722-2233009 GCF_001698545.2 Rhinopithecus bieti | reverse complement strand
ATAAATAAATAAATAAATAAATAAATAAAAAATAAAAAGTTGAAAAGTTAAAAGAAGGATATTAAAAGATAAACATTTGAGAATATAAGGTATGAGAAACTAAGCAATTAGAATAAGGCGTGGACTCAGTCATTAAAGATATTTTTGAGATGGGCTTTACTTAGTTAATAGATAGGAACTGGCAAGAGATGGGTAATCAATCAACTCTTCTAGTTGAAAAATGGAGTTTGCTTTGCTGTCATGCAAGTATCTTTACATTAGAGAACATCATGTCTTTAGCCATACCAAATATGTGATTAGCAACATCTTTTATGATTTTTCAAAAAAATTCTTTTTTGCTCTCATATGTTTAGGTCTATGATTATATTTAACCCCTTTTGTTAAAACATTGGAAATATCTAGAATTTGTATTCTCTGAAGAACAATGTAAATTTTTTTCTTTTAATTCACTCTCAAGCCAACTTTAGGTTATCTGCATTAGAGCCCATGGTTCACCAGGAGTTGCAGATACTTTTCAGAGCAGCACTTTAGATGAATTTTCTCCACCTATAATATGTATGCTAATCACTGGTTAAAATGCAGATTCAGATTCAGAAGGATCAAAATGGAGCCCAGTTTTCAATTTCTAAACAACTCCCACTTGATGCCAAAATTAATGCTGCTGGTCTTTAAACTGCGGTTTGAGTAACAAAGATCCAGATGATGATTCTCGGTAGGGATATGGGAAGATGAATATTTTAGTCTTCCCAGGATGGTAGGGTATTTATCTTTAACTTATTATTCCTATCTCCCCTACAAAACCCACATTTCTTATGTAGACCCAGAGGCCCTTTTTAATCTAGCCCTTGTGTGCACCAACTTCTTACCCACTAGCCACACTGGCCTTGTGTTTCATTGAATGCGCCAAGCCTTTCCCGTTTTAAGGACTCTGCACTTATCCTTTCCTCTTAGAATGCACTTCTCCTGACTTCTTCCAGAGTTGGCTTCGTGTTATCCATTTAAGGTTAATGACGTCCTCTTAGAAAAACCATGCCTTTCCGTACTACATATTAATTACCTCTTCTAAGTTACTGTGTACCATATCACTCTTGTTGTGTCTTCTCTGCTACTAATCAGCTTACTGACTTATCTTACATATTGGTTTGTTTGCTGCCTGTTTTTTCCTCTATTACAAGATCTTTAAGGACCGGAACTTTGTCTGTCTTGTTCACCACTATATCCCTTATGTTTAGCATAGTACCTGAGACATAGTAGAAACTGTACATTTTTTGTTAAATAAATGATGAATGAATGAACAAATGGACCAACATAGATTTTGATAGCGGTAGATGATAATAATTACTGGCAGAGTGAGCCCCTCTGATTGACAGCAATATGATCTATTCTTATCTCTTAGCTGGATTGGGAACCAGCCCCCTGCCGTATACTCCTAAAACAGGTTGAGCAGCACAGCTCTGAACTTCGGTGAGGATATGTTCAATTACTGCAAACTTTTCATATATTTTTATCCAACCACTACTTTGTTTTCCTGTTAGTGTAGAAAACTTTCTTCCTGGCTTAGTCTCATAAAAGTACCCACAGCCATACAAGAAATGTTTAAGTAAATGCATCAGTGGGAGTTCAGTATATAGTAATTACTCAAGTTAATAGTAGCATTCATTCAACAGATAGTAATTACAGAGTTGGAATTTGGCCAGAATGTTCAGAATGGCATCCCTGCTCTTTTAGATGGTGAAGACAAATGCTTTTGTGATCACAGATAATCAATATTGAGGTTGATCTGTTAAGAATATAGGTCAAGACACTACTGTTAGTGAGATGGGTGCTTCTTAGCTTTTTCCTGTAACATCAGTTCAGGTCTGATTCAACTAACAGAAAACCCCAACACCATTACCTATATTGTTTGTGTTTTTCCTTAAGGTCTCTTCTTATTTCTTGCTAGCCTGACTTAAGTCATCAGATCCAACAAAAGTCACAGTTTACTCTCTGCTTCAGGCTAGCTGCTTTTCATGTACTATATCTGACTACTGCATCTGAAACATTCTTCTTGGTAGCATATTTCAATCAGCGTATGAAAATTTTCTATGATTTAAGTTACTATCGTGGCCTTATTTCTTCTCCCAAGCCAGAGTTTTCAGTGTCTTCAGTCTCCTTAACTTCAATTGATACTATTAAGTTTTGCTCCTTTTTTGCCTATCACTTTACCTTTCATTTGTGCCAAGTATAGTCAGTAAGAATCCGTAAAATGAACTGAGTAGAAGTTTGCTTACCTAATCTCAGTGTCCTCTTCTTACTCCTCTGTATTTTTGAACCTTGCCTCAAGGTCTTCGGCAGCATGCCCAAGAGAAATACCAGAAGAAAACAAACTGAAAGACAAAGCAAGTGGTACAGGGAGGTGAGAGGGCAGATCATGATAGAGCAGAACTGGGACTAGACTGATGAGAGAGAAAAGATGAACGTGGAAGAGTAGAGACCAGGAAAGTTATGGAGAACTAAGGATAAATGTTAAACGTGTAAAAGGAGAAGTGGCCGAATTAATACTTTAAAAGTATAACTTTTGAAAGTACTGTTTTTCAAAGGGAGTTACTTATATTATTTCCTTGGAGAACAGTTTTGAAGAGGAGATAAAGATAATATGGAATTTCAGCAGTATGTAAATGATACTTTTTTATTTTTTTTTTGGAGACACAGTCTTGCTCTGTCGCCCAGACTAGACCAGGCTGGAGTGCAGTGGTGCGATCTTGGCTCACTGCAACCTCCACCTCCCAGGTCCAAGTGATTCTCCTGTCTCAATCTCCCGTGTAGCTAAAATTACAGGCATGAGCCACCAGGCCTGGCTAACTTTTTGTATTTTAGTAGAGACGGGGTTTTACCATGTTGCCTTGGCTGGTCTCAAACCCCTGAGCTCAGGAAATCTGCCTGCCTTAGCTTTCCAAACTGCTAGGATTATAGGCGTGAGCCACCACACCTGGCCAACATTTTCAAATGCTCAGACTGTTTTCTAGATTAATGTGAATCATGTTAGCCATACTGACATCATTTATTTGCTTCACACTTTTTTCTTCATAAAGAGAAGGTAAACCTCAGTTCAGCATCTTTTGATTCACTGCAAATTTTAAATCAGCCACAGCTATGTTAATGAAACTTTAACATATTGCCTTAGTTAAATGCTGATGAGATGAAAGAAAAATACATATGCCAGATATATTACATATGTAGCCTTTAGTATGCTTTTAATTTGAGCTTAGAAAGAGATTCTGTGTGTTTCGAGGACTTTAGCAATAGTAGAGGCCAGGCACAGTGGCTCAGGCCTGTGAGCACTTTGGGATTCTGGGAGGCTGAGGTGGGAGGATCGCTTGAGCCCAGGACTTCAAGCACAGCCCTGCTAACTACTCTACCAAAAAAAGAAAAAAAAGAAGTTAAATCTTGGCTGGGCGTGGTAGTGCATTCCTGCAGTGCTAGCTACTGGGAGACTGAGGTGGGAGGACCACTTGAGCCCAGGAGTTAGAGGTTACAGTGAGTTATGATCATGCCACTACACTCTCCGGCATGGGTGACAGAATGAGATTCTGTCTCAAGAAAGAAAAAAAAAAGAGAGAGAGAAAAAACAATGCAGTCTAGAAAATTTTAAAGCAATAATAATCACCTGAATTTACCTCAGATAACGTGAATTTAGGAAGTAAAATTCAAAATCCTACATAGATATTTAGACGTAGTCTCTTGGTTTCAACCAGGAGTACTCAGCAACCCCAGTGGTTACCCAAAATAATAAAAAGACAAGGCAGCAAATGTCAAGGGTTATTGTTAAAATGGTTGTCCAGTAAAGAGAGTAGTGATCAGGGTGAATTGGAAGTTGATATGATAATAAAGTTAATGAATGAATTCACAAGGAAATAAACAATTGTGAGAGTTATATCAACAGAGCTTTGAGATGCTGGAGAGGTGGAGTAGTTTTGAATGACTGGATCTGAGGGATTGCCTTAGTAGTGGATAAAAGTTGAGACTTTCATTGTCCAAGTTGGTTTAAGCAGAATCATGATATGGGGGAGGAAGACAGAGCAATATGACCAAATAGAGGCCTTCAGCAATTGTCCCCCAGCAGGAACATCAAATTGAAAACTGTCCACACAAAAAAGCACCCCGTAAGAACCAAAAATCAGGTGAGCAATCATAGTACCTAGTTTTAACATATTAAGGAAAGAAGCGCTGAAGAGGATAGGAAACACAGTCTTGTATCTCCTACACCACCCCTCCCCCATTCCTCCTGGTAGCTGCCACATGGCGCAGAAAGAGAATCTGCACCCTGGGGATGGGGAGAGCACAGTGATTGCGGGACTTTGCCTTTGAATATGGTGCTGCCCTGTTACAACAGAAGGTAACATGGGGCAGAGCTCAGCTGGTGTCCACAGAAGGAACATTTAGACGGCTCTAGCCAGAGGTTAATCTTCCATCTCAGCAGTTAGTATCTCAGTTCCAGCAAGCCCGGCCACCATGGGCTAAAGTGCTCGGGGGCCCTAAATATTGATAAAGGAGTCAATTCAGCAGAGAATGTAAAATTTTTAAACATATGTCTATCCAATACTGGAGCATCCAGCAGATATTACTAGAGCTAAAGAGAGAGATAGACCCCAATACAATAATAGCTGGAGACTTAAAGACCCCTATTTCAGCACTGGACAGAACACCCAGACAGAAAAATCACAAAGAAACATCATGCTTAATCTGCAACATACACCAAATGGACCTACTAGATATTTACAGAACATTTCATGCAATGACTGCAGAATATACATTCTTCTCCTCAGCACATGGATCATTCTCAAAGATAGATCACATGTTAGGTCACAAAACAAGTCTTAAAGAGTTCAAAAAAAAATTGAAATAATATCAGATATCTTCTCTGATCACAGTGGAATAAAACTAGAAACCAATAGCAAGACACATGGAAATTAAACAACATGCTCTTGAGTGACGAATGGGTCAATAAAGAAATTAAGAAGGAAATTTAACAATTTCTTAAAAGAAATGAAAATGGAAATACAACCTTCCAAAATGAATGGGATACAGCAAAATCTGTGCTAACAGGAAAGTTTATAGCAATCAGTGCCTATATCAGAAAAGCAGAAAAACGTCAAATAACCTAGTGGTGCATCTTAAAGAGCTAGAAGAGCAAGAGCAAACCAAATCCAAAATGAATAGAAGAAATAATGATGATCTGAACAGAAATAAATGAAATTGAAACAAAAAAATACAAAAAGATCAGTAATCCCAGCACTTTGGGAGGCTGAGGCAGGCAGATCACGAGGTCAAGAGATTGAGACCATCCTGGCCGACCTGGTGAAACCCCGTCTCCACTAAAAATACAAAAATTATCTGGGTGCTGTAGTCCCAGCTACTTGGGAGGCTGAGGCAGGAGAATTGCTTGAAACCGGGAGGCGGAGGTTGCAGTGAGCTGAGATCGCGTCACTACATTCCAGCCTGGCGACAGAGCAAGACTACGTCTCAAAAAAAAAAAAGGTTTTTTGAAGAGATAAACAAAATCAAGAAACTTTAGCCCAAGATAAAAAGGGAGACCTTACAACTAATACCACAGAAATTCAAAGGATCATTAGAGGCTACTATGAGCAACTATATGCCAGTAAATTGGAAAACCTAGAAGAAATGAGAAGCCTGGTGGTAGTGTAGACATTACCCAGCTTCCTGGGCTTTTTTCACTTTGTGTTTAAGGACACACATTGGGTGAGATATCACTCATCCTCAGGAGAGGGTTTAGTTTAATATTGACCATTCTTAGGAAGCTTCGTTGGAGGAAAAAGAATACTTGAATTTGTACCTGACTCTTATTTCTGCCTAAGTCTTTCACCACAGTATACTCCAAGCTCGTACTATGATCTTCCCTGCTATTTAGTTTATATAACACTATTTTTTCAGACCTCAATGTAGCATCTTTCATTTCCCTCCTACATCACCATGTCCACATTAAATCTCAGCTTCTGGAAAACAGAGGTGAGTTGCTAAATATGTCTTAAGCTCCCTTTAGCCACCATCTTCAATTCCTTATTCTCTTTGCCATCTTTTTTCCTCTCATTTTTAGTTGAAATACTAGAACTGATTTTCATAGAACCAAAGGTTTATAGGAAATAATGTACCATTGAGTGACAGCTATAAAGACTTTTCATATTCAGCATGTAAAGTATATTAAAGATGTAGGCTCTGGATTATTTAATTTTATATTTTGTTTCTGTTTCATTTGCAATTTGGTATTTTCATTCTGTTTGGTGCCTTAGTTGAAGAATTGGAAAGAACATGAAAACCTCAAATCACATTTATTTGGCTCTTTCAGTTTCCGTGGGGAAAAAAATTGAAAATATCTGCTAAGATGACATTGTATACTTTCTAATGCAACCTAATTTTATCTGCAGTTCATTTTGAGATTTTAATTTAAGGATGTATGTGTGTATGGAGCGGCCAAGTAAGGCATATATACCATTTCCATTCTAAAAGCTTCATAATTTCTCTTAGTATGTGAGTTATTAATGCTTCCCCTAAAAGATAAATTCTCCCGGAACTCATTTTTCTCTAGTTTACATTCTCTGACATATAGCTATATCTGCACTGTTTCCCCTCCCTCACCTACCAGTAGGCCTTTAATAGGAGGCAGCTATCATCATTCATTGATATTATTGAGTGTAGTATGAAGTGTTCCAGAATATCTCCATGTGACTATCCCTATTCTATGATGTAAATGAAAGATTGATAAATTGCCAGAATTATGCAATTGATAGTTCTGTGTTTGAGAGGCTGAAGTCATAGCTTGCAGATGCTTTTGGTGCAGTATAGGTTGGTGGACCTCACTGCCCCAACTTTCTGCACTCTATCTAGGTTCTAGAAGAGATTCTTAGCCACTTGCTGTTTATCGTGCAGAGATTTGCTTATCAAAAATGTATACCATTTTCCATTGAGAAATTGTATATCACTGCTTTGCAGCTAGTGATACTTAGGTTTATCAAATTCTATATTAACCAGTTATTAGACATTTTAAAACATACTTATAGAATTTTCATATTAATTTTGTATACTTTAATTCCAGTAAGTTAAATATTTAGAAATTTTAAATATTTTGACCTGTATTACATCTCTTAATTTTATTAATCTTTTTATCAACAAGCTTGTGATGTCTGCTGTTAACTCTTAAATATCTTCTGATAACCATCAGCTTTTAAAATCATTTTGGTTTAAAGATTACTTTTATTTGTTGAGTCATTAATAAAAATAAACTTTTATGAACAGCAAGCGTCTGAGAAGAAAACGTTTGATATGCTTAGAATGTCCCTATATTGCCTGCTTTAGCGTGTGTGTTGGCGGGATGTAGATGCAAATATCCCCACAGTGACCTTCCTCCGACCCTATGTAAATGTACTTACTCTACGGCATTGTAAAGGATTTCGTTGTGCGAGTTTGTTTTCAGAATCATCTTTCACTCTTTTCTGAGTGTAATGATAGTAGCTGTCTCTATGATGAATTTTAGTAGTTACTGATTACACTATACTTTCCTTAGTCCTAACCTGTGTTTCAAGCTCTGTAAGAATGGTTTTAGGTTTTTAAATTCCTAACTTGGAAATATTTTGCTATCATCAAATCTCATATTTAAATTGTGCATAATGAGTGTGTTCTCCCTTTTTAGGTGCGCTTTGTAAAGAATATAACTTCCTGGAAAGAGATGAAACCAGGATTTTATCATGGACACATTTCTTACTTGGATTTTGCAAAGTAAGTTACACTAAAATGACACACTAAAGAATGCTTTGTACTTTAGTAACCTAAAAAGGAGTAAATTCATTAAATTGTTACGATTTTCTAATAAAAGAATGTACTGACTTGCCTTTGCCAGTTTTAGATCTGTAATTTAAATATATCTTCTTAGTGTTTTACTGCCCTCTAGTGTTCGTAAATTGGCAATCCTTATATTAATTATATATTAAGTATTACTCTTTAAAGTTTATTATTGTATGTGATCCTTCTGTCTCAGTCTCCCAAAGTGCTGGGATTATAGGCGTGAGCCACTGTGCCCGGCCTCTGTCATATTAATAGTTCTCTCAAGAAAGGTTCAGAAAACTATAAGCCTACTACCAGTATTCAAGCACTATGTGGCTTTCTGTAGAGTCTGTGCCACATTATTAATCAGAAAATTAATTAAACGTAATATTCCAAACACAAGAGTCTTATGGATACATTTGACCTTTTTTGGTAGCACACATAGTACCATTATAGTAAACCTCAAATCCAAATGCTTTCCCTAAGATTCTGCATTAAGTTCAAAAACACTAAAAAAAATTTTTTTTATTATTTAAGCTTAGACATGTTCATTCAGTTTTTAAATTAGCTATTATGATTTTGGAGTAACACACCTTGAGTGTATTGGTCAACTTTAAAAGGCATTTTTATAATTTAAATAAAGTGTATCCCACTCTTAGTTTTACTTCTTTAATTTTGAAAGAAAAAAGTAGATAAAAATATACTGATCAAACTGATATCTTAACTTTTTGGGAATCATGTAATTAAAAAGAGAATCACCCAAATATTACATACATAAAATGATATATTCCTATTTCTAGTTCCTCTCATAGTACTCAAGATCTTTCAATAAAATTGTAACTTTAACGTTAGATGTATGTTTTTCTATAAATAATTCATACTGCAATATTGAAAATGTTTTATAGGCAGCTTTAAAATAAACTAATTATTTTTTTCTTTGCATAGGCATTGAACCAATTTCATAAGCTTCGTTCATGTGCATATTTTCCCTCAGGGCTGCATTATCCTTGAATTAAATGTTTGTTACCCTTTCACCTAAATGATTTATTCTTTCCACACACAGCTTGGTTTCTAATAGTCTAGGTTTTCATTATTAAAATTATATATTGAGTGCCTTTGCTTTTGGCAAAGTCTTGTACTTAGAACAAAACTCTGATATATGCTGAGGTTCTTGTAGTTGAAAAAATAAGGCTTTTGAAGAGATTAATCTCATTTATCAAATGCTGACATGAATTTTAAGGGTTGGAATACTTTCGTAGTGAGTCTTATGTTATTTGAAGGGTCAAGTATTGTGAAAATTTTCATAGATTTTCCAAGATTTTAAACAAATACCTAAACAAAATCAGCCTAGGTGAAATGTATTTTGATGTATCTGTGTAGTCAAGAACTGTTGTAGATGTAACTAGTATCCTCAAATATCTTTTAGCTTAATAGCCATATGCTCCATAAATGGGGAAGAAAGATGAAAGAAACATCGCCTTACCAATTTTTAAATTACAATCGTCCCTGGGGTATGTCCAGGGGATTGGTTCTCGGACTGCCTGAGTATATAAAAATCACATACTCAAGTCCCTCCATTGGCCCTGTGAAACCCACAGATTTGAAAGTCAGCCCTTCTTGTACACAGGTTTCACATCTCTCAAATACTGTATCTGTGTCTGGTTGAAAAAAATCTATGTATGCATGGACCTGCGCAGTTCAGACTCGTGTTGTTCAAGGGTCAGTTGTGCTTTATTCTTCAAAACAATATTCTTGACTGGCATAGTACTTTGTGGAGTCCACTAAAATACTTGCTTTCAGGAGAAAGTGGTGAATTTGGCAAAATACTTAGTTAACACATAGTTTTTTAAAACTTACCTTAGCAGAGACAGTAAAACAAGTGTAAGCCCCAAGAAACCTAGGAAATAAGATAGAGAAGTAAAAAATGAAAGCTCCTTTCTAGTTTAGCCTGACCAAAATACACATTACATTCGCAAGCTTGTCTACTCAAGCCATGTTTTATTACATATATTTGTTTTTTACTGAACTTCAGAATAACAAAATATCTTTTTTACATTTTGCATTCCTATCCCATCTTGCTCCTTTTGTCTGAATCTTATTCTTTGATTTTTTAAAAGTATATTTTCTAGTTCTTCCTTTCCATTTTTTCCCTTTAATGTTAGGTTATGTTTTGTTTTCTTTTTAGTTGGTGGATGATACAATTTTAAGATAATGTAGATATAAATTATTATAAATTTGAAAAATTTCCAGATTAAAATTGTATATAGGTTGAACATTTTCAAAATGTCATAGTATGCAGGAAATGTAAAGTTGAATAAGTTGCAGTTCTTGAACTTAATGAGTTCACTGAAATCTTTTTTTCTGTAACTATCAGTTCATTATGTTCTATTATAAACAGTAAAAATATTACATATTCATTTTAAATGTATACTATTCATTTTTTAATAGCATCTATTATCGCATTTTGATTTTCTTCAAACTTTAGAAAATTAAAATGTTAGAAGTCTCTTTCAAAACACTTCTTCGGTAATAAACATTTTCATTTATAATGAATAATAGCTAAAAGAACACTTTTAATGCTGTACTTTCTGTCAGACTCTGCTAAGATTTTTTATGATCTAGCTACCTCATTGTCACAAGTCAGCATCTGTCTTGAGAAGTATTTGAAAATTATTTTTGATATAACAGTTTTATTCAGGCATATATCAGGTATGTACCTTTGTGGTTGTCCCCAGAAATGAGAATGAGTGTTCACTGCTGTAATTTTGGTTTCTCCATATTGCCTCTAGTATTATTTTCAGAACAAATGAAGTGAATCAGTAAAGAAGCAGCTATGTCGCAACAAGAAACAACTAAATGCTTCATTAGGTCTGAAATTCTAAACAGTAATCAAGTGACATTTTAGGCCTAAATAGAATTAGTTAATATATAGAATCATGTGAGATTGTCCTTTCTACCTAATACTTCTCTGCTAAACCAGATGACATTTGCCCCATTTTCTACAACTTTTAACAAATATGTCACAATATTGTAGATACTATAGAAAATTATTTTAATCATTCCAGACAATATGTGGGATTGCGTTTTTATTAACCTTGTACTACTAGCTCTTTCTACAGCATTGATCCTATAGACTGCTAAGAAGCGAACTCTGAAGTCTGTCTCTGAAATCAGACAGATCTGCCATTAAATCCACTTAGACTCCTTGCTAACTATATGATCTCAGCCACATTGTTTCAGATCTTTGAGCTTCAGTGTCCTGATTTTAATTTGAGAATAATTAAAATAATTACTTCATGGGGTGGTGGTGAGGATTAAATGTGATAATGTAGATGAAGCACTTAGTTCTGTGCCTCAGAGCAGTATTATGATTCCTATTATGATTCTTTTTAAAATTCTGTCTTCTTTCATTTACCATATTGTCTTAACTGGTGTTTTCTTCTTCTTGTCTGAATCTCTGCTGGTCCTTATTTCCAATTCTTAGTTAGGCATTGTATAAGACTCTTTCTTGGCCTCCATTATTCTCTTTTGGAAGGTTTACACATTTTAATCTGTCATGACAACCAAACAAGAAACTTTCAAGTAATCTTGGACAACTTTTTTTTATCACCACCTATATCTTATCAGTCATCAAGTCTTTTGAGTGTCTTCTTTCATTTAACATGATGCTTTTGACATTCATCTAATTTGATGCACAATATCAGTAGTTAGTTCCTTGCTAAATAGTACTTCATGTATGGGTATACTTCGATTTTTTTTTATTATTATTATTCTTGAAAGTCAGTTTCTTATTTATTTATTCATTTTATTATACTTTAAGTTCTAGGGTACATGTGCACAATGTTCAGGTTTGTTACATATGTATACATGTGCCCTGTTGGTGTGCTGCACCCATTAACTCGTCATTTACATTAGGTACATCTCCTAATGCTATCCTTCCCCCCACCCCCTCCCCACAATAGGACCCAGTGTGTGATGTTTCCCTTCCTGTGTCCAAGTGATCTCATTGTTCAATTCCCACCTATGAGTGCGAACATGCAGTATTTGGTTTTCTGTTCTTGCGACAGTTTGCTGAGAATGATGGTTTCCAGCTGCATCCATGTCCCTACAAAGGACACGAACTCATCCTTTTTTATGGCTGCATAGTATTCCATGGTGTATATGTGCCACACTTTCTTAATTCAGTCTGTCACTGATGGGTGTTTGGGTTGATTCCAAGTCTTTGCTATTGTGAATAGTGCCACAATAAACATTATGTGTGCATGTGTCTTTATAGCAGCATGACTTATAATCCTTTGGGTATATCCCCAGTAATGGAATGGCTGGGTCAAATGATATTTCTAGTTCTAGATCCTTGAGGAATCGCCACACTGTCTTCCACAATGGTTGAACTAGTTTACAGTCCCACCAACAATGTAAAAGTGTTCCTATTTCTCCACATCCTCTCCAGCACCTGTTGTTTCCTGACTTTT